>NW_011889051.1:1120215-1122438 GCF_000151845.1 Pteropus vampyrus
AGCCCGCCTTGACGACAGCTCGCTGCCGGTCCTCCGGTCTGCGGCCCGTCCCTCGTGCTGAGGGGTCAGCACGGCGACGTGGGTGGATCCAGACTCTGCTCTGCTCGGGGCGACGAGTCGGAGAGACAAGGACCATGAGCTCACGTGTCTGTGGAATCTAAGGAGCAAATAAATGAACAGCCTCGTAGATGCAGGGAACACACCGAGGGGTGCCAGTGGGAGTGGGGCTGGGGACTGGGGGAGCACAAAGGGATTAAGAAGCACGAACTGGGGGGAAATAGCCACGGAGGTGTGAAGGGCAGCACGGAGAACGTAGTCAATAGAATAAGTATGTGTGGCATCAGGTACTAGACTCATTGTGGGATCACTTGGTAAATTATAGAAACATCTAGTCACTGCTAGTCACCCGAAACTAATAAGATAGTACTGACTGTCAGCTGTGATGGAAAAACATCCAGTCAGCACAAACATTTTTAATATGAAAAGTGTCACCAGCCCCTCTCCGGTCACTGTTTAACGAAGAGCTGTCGACGCTGCGTAAACAGCTCCATCGGGGCCAGCGCAGACCTCGCCTCAGCATTCCCTGCGGGGCACGTCGGATCTGTGGCGGAGTCCCATGGCGGTGCCACTCTTGCCTGGTGCCCTGGGAGAGGCGACGGCAGGCGGAAGCCACATCACTCCGGTCCTTGAGAACAGACTGTGAAGGCCACCATGGGTCCCCTGCATGGCCGGCTGGGCCGCCTCTGCCACAGCTGACCCACGGGAGAGAGTGAGTTCAGGGTGGTCCCGTGTGTGAACTGGTAACTTACAAAGGCAGGAAAAGTCAGTTTGCTTCCTTAGGAAAGGACAAACTGGACTGAACCCCTTTCCCTTCTCCGTGCTCAGCGTCATTGCAGGTGCACTGAGTCCCCACCCGGTTTCCATCCTAAACAGAAGCCGCCGCGCCAAGTATGGGAGGAGGGGTCCCCAGTGTGTGTGACGCCACACGGGTTGCCACGTCTCATTTTGAAACAGGCCTAGGAAGAGCCTGCGTCACACGGCACCAAGGCGGCTGAGTGCAGTGGGGTCAAACACAGCTCGGCGCGGTGTGGGGCCTGCTTCTCCCGCCAGCCTGCCCGGCCCGAAGCCGAGGCCAAGGTGCGAGTTCCAGGCTATGCGGCCAGAGCCCCCGGAAGGCTGGACACCCTGTGGCCTCAGGAGACCGGCTCCGCCTCGCGGGGCGCAGAGCGGCTGCCCACGGCCCGGCCGGATGGGCACCGGGCAAGGCCGCTGAGCTGTGGCGTCCCCGAGCTCTGCCCTAGCGTCCCCGTCACAGGCTTCTGCGCAGGGTGTGCTCGAGCTGCGGACCTGGCTCCCTGACACTCATCCTCTTGTCACGAGCCTCCGTCTGGGACCTGTTTGTGCCAGTCGAAAGCGGGGCAGGAGGTGGGCAGAGCCAGGGCCCAGGCCCGAGCCCCCCGACCTGCTGGGGAGGACCTGGGAGGGCGTGTGGGCCGTGGCTCAGCAGTGCGTCAGGCTGGAGACCCACAGGTGTTCACTGGGGTGACACATGCCGAGAGCGGGGGCCGCCAGTGGCAGTGTGCCCCAGACGCAGGCCAGGGCTTGGAGCCTGTCCTCTGGAGTGCCAGGGTCGTCCCAGGGCATGGCCGCCCGCTGCATGGAGCCAGGATCCAGACAGCACTGCCCGCGAGGCCTGTCCCTGGACCCCACGGCCAGAAGCTGGTGGCAGCCTGCAGTCCTGGCAGTCCACGCTGGTTTCTGGGCTCGCCCAGGAGAGGTTGAGTTTCTCCCTCTGGTTCCAGAACGCCTCCGGCTTCGGGAGATGCTGGGCCTGGGCAGACGCCCCAGACACACGCCCGACCTGCCCTGCCCCCGCTGGGCAGGGTCCCTGGGCACCTCCGAGGCCTTCTTGGTCCTGGACCCCGAGTTCCACACAGTGGCCCTGCCCCGCAAGTGCTCTAAGTGGCGCGGGTCTCCACGGGGTCAGCGTGGGCCTTTGATGTTTGTAAGAAAACTACGTGTGGCTTGGACGGCCATGTGGCTGCCAGACTGCAGAGCAGGGCTGGCGACGACTCAGCAATTCCGCCGCGGGTTCTCCAGCCGCCGGAGTGCCGGGTCCGAACCACATCTCCATAACCTGGCCGCCTGCGCAGTCTCTTAATATTAAAATGTGAGGTCGCTCATATATCCATGTCTATACATTGTAAATCCGATATGAGACAT
>NW_011889051.1:1123278-1126968 GCF_000151845.1 Pteropus vampyrus
GCCCGCTGCATGGAGCCAGGATCCAGACAGCACTGCCCGCGAGGCCTGTCCCTGGACCCCACGGCCAGAAGCTGGTGGCAGCCTGCAGTCCTGGCGGTCCACGCTGGTTTCTGGGCTCGCCCAGCAGAGGTTGAGTTTCTCCCTCTGGTTCCAGAACGCCTCTGGCTTCGGGAGATGCTGGGCCTGGGCAGACGCCCCAGACACACGCCCGGCCTGCCCTGCCGCCCTGGGCAGGGTCCCTGGGCACCTCCGAGGCCTTCTCAGTCCTGGACCCCGAGTTCCACATGGTGGCTCTGCCCCACGAGTGCTCTAAGTGGCGCGGGTCTCCACGGGGTCAGCGTGGGCCTTTGATGTTTGTAAGAAAACTATGTGTGGCTTGGACGGCCATGTGGCTGCCAGACTGCAGAGCAGGGCTGGCGACGACTCAGCAATTCCGCCGCGGGTTCTCCAGCCGCTGGAGTGCCGGGTCCGAACCACATCTCCATAACGTGGCCGCCTGCGCAGTCTCTTAATATTAAAATGTGAGGTCGCTCATATATCCATGTCTATACATTGTAAATCCGATATGAGACATGACCGATACCGAAATAGCTCGAGTGCCTTTGTTTCAAAGGAAACGGAGTGATTTACACCTGAATTCCCCCATAGCCGAGGCGAAATTTTAAGGGCGCTCTGAGAAAAGGGTAAAAAACCGTGCAATTATGACTGCAAGTTCACAGACGTGTCTGGACTTTTAAGAGATGAAATCCTTTCTGTTTAAAAACCTGTCAACGGTACGTATAACCACAAGAACATTTCTGCTCGGGGACTAATGATCGGCCTAGGTTTTCGACACAATCTTCGTCCCATTTCTGTCCGTGAGGTAGTTCACCTCCCTCAGCAAAAGCGCCGCTTCTCCCCTGCTCTGGCGCTCACCAGCCTCTCAGCCCCGCTGCTGCTGGAAGCTGCCGCGCCTGCCACCTCGGCCCTCCGTCCTCCAGCTCCCTGTGGGACAGTCAGCCTGGGTCCACCGTGCAGCGCTTCCTCCCCTGCTCCTCCTCAGTCCTCGGTCACCTGTCCTCAGGTGGGCCTTGTCACTGAGCCTTAGGTCTCAGGTAGCAGGAGGCTCATTTCATGGCCATCTCGGTCTTCTCATGAGCCTCGGTGCCTCGGCTCCCCCTCCCCGCCCCTTCCCCCACGTGCAGGACGCCTGCCGTTCCTGCTGTTCATCAGGTGAAGTCCAAATACCTGACCCCCACCCAGGCGCCTTCGGGGCCACACCTGATTGACCTTTCCCACCTTGTCCCCCGCCTTCTTCGAGCTTCAGCTGCGGGCTGCCTTTTCTGAGAGCCGCACCTGCCGCTCACCTGGCCCTGGGTTCCCACAGCACGGGGTGCACCCGGCCCGTCTACCTGGCTCCAGAGCCCTCTGTGTGGACAACACCACCGGAGCAGGCCTCTGAGGGCGAGGGTGATACTCCATTGGGATTTTGGAGAACTCAGTAGTGGCCGGAGCGGGGGGCGGGCAAGAAATGTCTGTGAAAATGAGAAGGCAAACTGCTCGCCTGCGTGCCCCCCACGAAGGTGAGATTCGGGCCCTGAAGCCAGAGGCCGGCACTGCGCGGGGAGTGCGGAAGGCCGGGGGCCCCCACGAATTGGAAGCGGGGTTTAGGCGCAGCAGTCCAGGGGTAGCATGACTTTCTCTGCGAGCTGGAATCAGGGAGAAAGGCCAGAACACACCGCGTGAGTGCGAGGCGTCTGTGCAGGGGAAAAGGCACTTCCCTGTCAGAGACGCGTGTGGGTGCACACGCATACACACGCGTGCGCGCGTCGTGGGTCCAATCTCAGTGCCCAGACTTGAGCGGTGATCTAAGGCCTTTACTTTTCTACAATTCGAGTTTAATTGCTCTTTGGGCCTGTGCTCCAGCAGCCGCAGAAACTAAATATCCACCAGCTGATGGCCCTTTGCCTGAGTGTGTCTCTGTGCCGCGGGCTGATTCGGGGGCACGGCCTGGCCCCGGTGTTGGAAGTTGGATACACTTCCAACACGGACCCCAGCAACACGGACACTCTGTGCCCCTCCTCACCCGATGCCCTTTCTTCTCATCCCTGGGGCCGGGAAGGACCGGCTCAGGCTGATCTTGGTCTTCCATCTTTCTGTTTAAACCGAACCAGAGTGTGACTCCTGCTCCCCGAGCTCTGTGGTGTCACGTGCTCTGCGAGGCACCCAGAAGGTGGCACAGGGCAGCAACGAGTCAGACCGCTAAACACTGGGCAAACGCTCCCTGGGAGAATATTTGCTTAGATTTTAGTCATCCTTGTTTTTGGGTGGTGGGGATTTGATAGTATTTTTGCTTTTTATTAAAAAGTGTTTTTTTCCCCCCAACATTGAACATGAATTACTTTTATACTTAGGGGTAAAAAAATCC
This sequence comes from Pteropus vampyrus, assembly GCF_000151845.1. Taxonomy (NCBI): domain Eukaryota; kingdom Metazoa; phylum Chordata; class Mammalia; order Chiroptera; family Pteropodidae; genus Pteropus; species Pteropus vampyrus. Next base: position 1,125,686 of record NW_011889051.1, read on the forward strand.
CAAACCAGTGAATTATGAAAATGCTCCACACTGTTTGATTTTTAGACGTGTCCGGCGTAGATCTCATTGCAGAGTGCATTCAGGTACGCCCCCCAAATCTACCGTTTAATCTTCATAAAGACCGACGATGAAGAACGCGCTACCAACCCGATCACCCATCTCCCCAGCCGTCGCTCAGGGTGCACTTCTATGCAAGTGCTTGGGATGCAGCGACCGGCAAGGTGGACGCAGTGTCTGTCCCACGGGCGCGGGGTCAGTGAGGAGCCGACCTGACGGACGCCTGGGTCTGACCCGCAGAGCCCACGTCCAGGCAGAGCCAACGTGGGGACAGCCACACATACAGACGCCATCCTCATACAGTTTTGGTCCTGGCTGCTCATATCATAGCAGAGAAAGTCTGGTCAGTCCTCGGTATTTATGGATTCCACATTTGCAAATTCGCTGATTCGCTAAAACTTATTTGCAAGCCCCAGATCCACACTCTCGGTGCTCCTGTGGCCATTTGTGTGGACGCGCGCAGTGACTCGCCCGACACACACGTTTCTGGCCGTGGCTGAACAAGGCGACAACGCTCTGCCTTCTGGTCTCGCCTCCTAGGGAGTCGACGGAGGGCGGTGGGCGAGGGGACCGTGAGGAGCTCGCGTGCACCGGGTTGAACCCCTCCACCGGCACCTGTTGGTGGGACAGCCTCCGTCACTCAACACTCCTCAGCCTCGTTTCCTCTTTTGTAAAATAAAGAAAATCGAATCCACGTGGGCCAGCTGAGCGTCTGGCTTGGAGCCCGCAGTCTGTGGAAGCGCGGGCACCTGTTTGTTTACTCTTCCCCTCAGAGCAGCGGCTCAGCACTCACGGATCCAGCGTCCTGGTGGCTTCGTAACGACTGCCGGTAACGAGACAGGATGCTTGAGAAAGGATGCTCGAGAAAGGATACTTGTGGTTCAGAGGTCTCCAGCCAGAGGCTCCTGCTGGGCGAACTCCTCTCAAGGGGATGGTTCTGTCTCCTGAGGTCTCCGGGGGTTTGGGGTTGTGTGTGGCAGGCGAGGGGGATCTTAGTGCTCAGGCTGTCCTGACAAAGCCCCATAGACTGGCAGCTTAAACGACAAAGACTTATTGCTTACAGTTCTGGAGGCCGGAAAGTCCAAGGTCAGAATGCCAGCTGATTTGGTTCCCGGCGACACTCTCTGGCGTGCAGTCAGCCACCTCTTTGTTCTCATGGCCGGGAGAGGAAGCAGGGCTCACGGAGCACCGATCCCATCACGCCCCCTCTCCCCCAATGCCTAATC
>NW_011889051.1:1127018-1130282 GCF_000151845.1 Pteropus vampyrus
CTTGTGGTTCAGAGGTCTCCAGCCAGAGGCTCCTGCTGGGCGAACTCCTCTCAAGGGGATGGTTCTGTCTCCTGAGGTCTCCGGGGGTTTGGGGTTGTGTGTGGCAGGCGAGGGGGATCTTAGTGCTCAGGCTGTCCTGACAAAGCCCCATAGACTGGCAGCTTAAACGACAAAGACTTATTGCTTACAGTTCTGGAGGCCGGAAAGTCCAAGGTCAGAATGCCAGCTGATTTGGTTCCCGGCGACACTCTCTGGCGTGCAGTCAGCCACCTCTTTGTTCTCATGGCCGGGAGAGGAAGCAGGGCTCACGGAGCACCGATCCCATCACGCCCCCTCTCCCCCAATGCCTAATCCCCTGTCGAAGGCTCCATCTCCAAATACATTGAGTTTGGGATTGGGGTTCCAACATAAGAATTTGGGGGAGACACAAACATCCGGTCCTCAGCAAGGAGGCAGAACCATTGTACGGCCCTTGTCAGTGGGTGATGACTTATAGAGGGACATTTGGGCGGTCAGGGAAGGACAGGGGCACCTGGCACTTGGGCAGACGTGGGACGAAGGCACAGAGACGGGCCGGGAGGCCCTGGGGACACCAGTTTGCTTCCGTGCTGTGTAGACCTTGGGCCACCTCACCAACAACACGCTACAGGAGGGTAAATCCAATTATGCTTATAACTTCTGCTCTGGGTTAAAAATTGAGTTATGTTTTCAGGTAGGGTTTTGTTTTTCATTTTCAATTACCGTTTTCGCTGACGTATGGAGGCTTTGGAACTTAAAAGTGCACTTCTTGGGACGAGGCCACCACATTTGCGTCACAGCCGACAACCGCTACCTTAATCCCTTCATTACGAGCGAGAGATTTATTTTCCCGAGTCCACAGTCTTAGCCAGTGAAGTATCTAGTAGAATTGCTGTATTTTGGGGGCTCTCTCGTCCTCCTTTGCCTACGGGGCTGGCCTGGAGCCTCCTGCCGCGCTCTGGGCTGGGCCACTGTCTCATTGCTCATTTTCTGCCACTATGCTGAGCCCGGAGAGAGAAGGCGGCAGCCCCAAAGCCTTGCCCCTTTTTCTGGTTCTATGTACTGAGTTGCATCCTCCCCCGCATACACCCCCAGTTCGTACATCGAAGCCCTGACTCCCAGTGTGCCTGTATTTGGAGACTGGGCTTTTAAGGATAACCAAGGTTAAATAAGGTTAGGAGGGTGGGGCCCTGATCCATCAGGACAGCGTCCTTGTAAGAGGAGACACCTGGGCTTGCTCTCCATGCAAGTACGCAGAGAAAGGTCACGTGAGGACACAGGGCGAAGGTGTCTGTCCACGAGCCACCCTACTCACACCTCGATCTTGGCCTTCCGGACTCCAGACTACGAGGAAGTAAAGGTCTATTGCTGACAGCCCCGGCCGTGGTGCTTTATTTTGGCCGCCCGGGTCGACAGATGTGTCTGGCCGTGAGGAATGGGGTAAGGGCCACGTCACTGTGGTGCCCTGGGCCGGGCCTCGTGGGCCGCCTCCTCAGCCTCCACTCAGCCCCCCGTTTTGGCAGGACCCAGAAATCCCCAGCTATGGGTTGTGTGGGGTCCACCCTGGTCAGTCGAAGTCCGGCAGCACGTGAATTCTCTGGGCCGTGGCGACCGGTTCCGGAGCGAGCACATCCTCTAAGCTGACTCTAAAACTTGTATGGAGAAGCAAAGAATCACCTGGGAAGGAGAAGAACAAAGCCGGAGGATTAAATGACCTTGTTTTAGGACTTACTGCAGCCCTTGGGGGTCAGCATAAGGGTAAACACGTAGATCAGGGGGACGGGAAGTCTGAAACTAGGTAGGCGCATATACGCTCAACTGATTTTCGGCAGAGATGCCAAGGTAATTCTTTTAAAAAATAGCAACTTTATTGACATAATTTATATACCATAAAATTCACCCAGGTAATTCAATAAATTATATGAAAGACTTACAACTCAACGACAATAAAAACGCTCAATAAAAATAGACAAAAGATTTGGAGAGACGGTTTGCCAAAGAAGAATTATGAATGGACAGTAAACACATGAAAAGATGCTCAGCATCACTGGCCTTTAGGAAATGCAAGGTCAGACCACCAATGAGGAGCTACTACAAACCTAGTAGACTAGCTAAAATTAACATAAATTAAGATACCATATGTTGGTGAGAACGCTGAGCTGGCTCTTGGAGCCCTCACACGCTGTTGGTGGGGATGGAAAATGGTTGGAAAAACAGTTTTTGGAGTTTCTTATGTAGTTAAACATAAGTGTACCATAAACGTTAAACTTACCAGACGACCCCACGATTTCACTCCTCGGTGTCTTTCCAAGAGAAATGAAAACATACGTCCACGAGAAGACTCGACTGCGAATGCTCACGGCCTCTTGGTTCACAACGGCCCCAGAGCGACCCCGACCCCGACGTGCGTGAACCGGCGCGTGGGCAGCGCGCTGTGCACCCACGCGGTGGGCGCGACTCCGCGTGGAAGGCGGGCGGGGTATCGATACGCGCGGCCACGTGGACGAACCTCGAAAGCATCAGCTAAAACGCCGCGCGAAAGAAGCTGGACACCAAGGACCACAGGCGGCGCGGACCCACTTTCATTAGATTCGAGGGGAGGCCACAGCGCAGAGGCAGGAAGCCGACCGCTGGTTCCGGGCGGGTCGGGCACCGGGCCGAGTGCGAAGCAGCACGAAGGGGCTGTCTGGGTGATGGGAGAGTCCTCCGCCTTGACCTTGTTGGCCGCTGGCCTGACAGCGGACTCTGTGCGCATTTATCAAAGCTCACTGAAAATAAGTGCGTAAATTCTCTTTTTTTTTTTAGGGTGTAAATTAGACCTCAATCAAGCTGTTAGAAAAAGTCCGCCCTGGCCTTCCGTGGGCTCTGAGGTGGAGCTCGTCCACCTCCCTCTTCACCTCACCTCAAGGCCTTGCACAGGGCACGGTCGCTGTTGCCCTTGCTGGCATCGGGCGTGGGCTGGGCCGGACGGAGGGGACGCTCAGCTCCACGTGGTCACTTAGGGGCCAGGCGCCTCCCACGCTTCAGATCCTCCTTCCTCTAGATCCTTGAGTTCTCTCCTTTCAGCGGGAAGATGGAGGAAGAGCAAACTTAGAGAGTTACGCAAGAGGTTTTTATGGATTTTGTCAGATTCTGACGTTCAACAGACCACTCTGAACGGAGGTGTTTCGAACAATGAGCACTTACTGTTTTTCATGGTTTTGTGGACTTGCTGGGTGGTCAACTGGGTCTGGGCTGACTTGGCCG
>NW_011889051.1:1131007-1134164 GCF_000151845.1 Pteropus vampyrus
TTTTTAGGGTGTAAATTAGACCTCAATCAAGCTGTTAGAAAAAGTCCGCCCTGGCCTTCCGTGGGCTCTGAGGTGGAGCTCGTCCACCTCCCTCTCCACCTCGCCTCAGGGCCTTGCACAGGGCATGGTCGCTGTTGCCCTTGCTGGCATCGGGCGTGGGCTGGGCCGGAGGGAGGGGACGCTCAGCTCCACGTGGTCACTCAGGGGCCAGGCGCCTCCCACGCTTCAGATCCTCCTTCCTCTAGATCCTCGAGTTCTCTCCTTTCAGCGGGAAGATGGAGGAAGAGCAAACTTAGAGAGTTACGCAAGAGGTTTTTATGGATTTTATCAGATTCTGACGTTCGACAGACCACTCTGAACGGAGGCGTTTCGAACAATGAGCACTTACTGTTTTTCATGGTTTTGTGGACTTGCTGGGTGGTCAACTGGGTCTGGGCTGACTTGGCCGGACCGCGCTCCCTGCGACCTCACCCCAGGCCTCACCCCCAGAAGGCCTGGGCTCGTTCACGTGGAAGCAAAGGATTCCCAGCGCCAAGGGACGGCACGCCCAACGCGCAAGCGAGTTTCTGCTTCCGACACATTTACTGTTGTGCATTAGCCAAAACAAGTCACATGGCCAAACCAGGAGCTGGGGAAGAGAGTACCCAAGACGAGGAAGCAGAAACGCCGTCTGCAAATGACCGACTGCCCCGGCCCAAGCCTGGTGGCATCGTCCGGCCCTGGCTCCGTGGGGTGGACCGAGGCCGGGCCTCCGCCGTTTACAGGGGGGTGGGCTGTGGGCTGCTCTGCGCCCACGAGAGGATGGATGATGATGCAGTCAGCACCGCAGGTGGTGATTCTGACCAGCTGTTTCCTGCCGTGCCCCCCACAGTGGGCTGTGAGGTGACAGTTCAGCCTCAGGCGCCCCTAGGGTTTCGGAACCCCACCTCTGATTGCTTATGGTCCTCTGCAACCAGCACGGCGAACACCTGCCTCTTCCCCGAACGGTAGAAGCAGTGCAGCCCACTCCCCCCCTCTCCTGGTCGGGGGGCTCTCTCCATCCAGGCTGCTGTTCTGGGTGCTTGAGGGGAACCCCCAGGCAGAGTTGGGCTCCATCCTATGATGGAGCACGTGGTTCTTGGGGTTCCTGGCAGCTGAGTGACTCTGCACTCCCTCTCCGTGCTCACCTGATCCGTATGGCAACATTCCAGATCTTTCTCTGGTGTGTCTGGAAGTTCCCTTCCTTCAACTGTGAGTGCCGAGGCCTTTTGTAAGGAAACTTAACCAAAGGGAGGGAGTGCTCGAGGCCACTCCCGTCTCTGTGGGCTGCAGGTACAAAGATAACGGTGGTCTCTGGGCACTGGGGTAGGCCCGTGCCGTGTGACTTCCCCTGGGGTGGACCCCAGCCCTCTGCCGTGGCGGCCTTGGGCACGTGAGTGCGCAGGGACCATGAGGCAAGCTGACCTCGTGGACTAGGCGGATCACAGCCAACAGCCGGGGCTTTGCTCACTGCCTTTGCAGCTCTGTCCTAGGTCACCTCCGAAGCTTGAGTTCGGGAGCCCCTCCCCCACCTCTTCCACGCCCAGGCCGCAGCCGCTGGGCGCCTCCCTGCCACCTACAGTGCCATCTGTCCGCGACCCTGCTGTGAGCCGAGTCCTGTCTCCCCCCAGATTCACGTGCTGAATTCATATGCTGAAGGCTCGGCCCCCGGAACTGCAGAATGTAACTGTGTTTGGACATAGGGTTCCATAGAGAGGCGATCGAGTTGAAATGAGGTCACACAGGTGGGCCCTAATCCAAGCTGACTGGTGTCCCTTCGAGAGGAGATTAGGACACAGATGCTCGCAGAGGGACGACTGTGGGGCCACGGGGGAGGAGAGAGGCCTCAAAAAACTCGACCCTGCCGACACCTTGATCCTGGCTTCAAGCCTGCAGAACCGTGAGGGGTGAAGGTGCCCGTCACTGCAGCCGCCCGGCCTGTGGGGTTTCGTCATGGCCGCCGAGCAGACGGAGACCCCACCCCCCCCCGCCCGCCTCTGTCACACTCCCCTTTATTTCTCTTAACTCCGATCACTGTGTTGAATTTGATATTTGTTTACTTGTTTGTGGCCAGACCCCCGCCCCCACCCCACGGAGGTTCCCGAAGGCGCAGACACCTGTGATGTCTGTCACCTGAGACCTCACGGACCAGAGCAGGCCGGCACGGGCGCAGCTCGCAGAAGGATTTGCCAGCCGTGTCAGCAGCCTGAAGGCTCAGAGCGGGGCCTATGACTCTGTAGTGACCAGTTTCTTCTGAGGCAGAGGCGATCCTGTGCTCACGCTGGTTCCCGGGCCGCAGGTCCTGCCCCAGGCCAGCCTCGGACGTCCATGCAGGCCCCGGGGTTGGAGACGGAGGCCGGGCAGGCTGGCTCACCCCGCGTCACACGTCACAGCTCTAGTGCCCGCGACTCCAGGCTCCCGCACTCACGGCAGCCTCGGCCGCCAGCTGAAGAGCAGATGGCAGAGCCTGCGACATCAAAGCAGGAAGCGTGTGAGGTTTTGTGCGTGCGAGTGTGTGTGTGTGTGTGTGTGTGTGTGTGTGTGTGTGTGAGATGTGAAATGAGAGAAACAGACAACGGTTTAGACAGAGTGACCCAGCCAATCAGAACTGGGCTCCGCGGGGGCTGGAGTTCGTGTCCAAGCAGGACGCTTGCTCTGTGAAGCTGTAAAGACGGATACTCGTCTTAACTCTGTAAACCCAGCGCTTCGTGTGGACGTCATCTGGGTGAGCGGCTTAGTCTGGGTGATGCTGGGGTGTCCTCGCCTGGAACGAGTCCGCCTTCCAGCAAATGCACCACGTGGGCCTGAGCGGAGGTCCAGAAGGCTGGGCTTCCTGGCGAGGTAGACACAGGTTGGTCCCATGTGGCTATTTACATTTAAATGACTTAGAGTAAAATGAAAAATTCAGTCCCTCAGTTGATCTAGGCACATTTCAAATGCTCCGTAGCCCCACGGGACGTTTGGGCATAGAAAATATAGAACATTTCCAGGATTACAGAATGCCCTATTAGCTTTGGGATGGGGGGCAGGCAGGGCTGGCAGACGCCACTCCGGAGGCATGCACTGGGTGGGGAGACCAGTGGGCTTCAGCCTCGGAAAATCCCCCCAATGGCGTCGGTACCAAAATGCTGGTCGACTG
>NW_011889051.1:1134214-1134702 GCF_000151845.1 Pteropus vampyrus
CTCCGAAGCTTGAGTTCGGGAGCCCCTCCCCCACCTCTTCCACGCCCAGGCCGCAGCCGCTGGGCGCCTCCCTGCCACCTACAGTGCCATCTGTCTGTGACCCTGCTGTGAGCCGAGTCCTGTCTCCCCCCAGATTCACGAGCTGAATTCATATGCTGAAGGCTCGGCCCCCGGAACTGCAGAATGTAACTGTGTTTGGACATAGGGTTCCATAGAGAGGCAATCGAGTTGAAATGAGGTCACGCAGGTGGCCCTAATCCAAGCTGACTGGTGTCCCTACGGGAAGAGGAGATTAGGACACAGATGCACGCAGAGGGACGACTGTGGGGCCACGGGGGAGGAGAGAGGCCTCATAAAACTCGACCCTGCTGACACCTTGATCCTGGCTTCCAGCCTGCAGAACCGTGAGGGGTGAAGGTGCCCGTCGTTGCAGCCGCCCGGCCTGTGGGATTTCGTCATGGCCGCCGAGCAGACGGAGACCCCACCCC
>NW_011889051.1:1137082-1139575 GCF_000151845.1 Pteropus vampyrus
TTCTGGTGATTTTGGGAGGGTTTGTGTGCTTAATCACCATATGCATCTGTCACACAAATCCAGAGCGTCTTAGTTAGGCAAAGCCAGACGTAGCGGTCGGTCACACAAGGCACGTCAGAGAGGCCCAGGGGACAGATTTTAGGATCCAGAACCTCAGGCCTTAGATACAGAGCAGATTCTGCCCTTCAATGAGGCGAAAGTCTGACCTTGGGTTAAGTCCTCCTCTAGCTGTCTTGGGGATGGAAGTGAGACTTGAGGCAGCAGCAGCCCAAGCGGAAAAATGCACAGATCGTACACACAGGGCCACCGAGGGCCGCCGAGGGCACAGGTTTGCGGTCTGCTTCGTCCCCACCCCAAGAGATCTCAGCGTAGTGTGGGGTCGGCCGCCACGCCGACTGCCCACCTCTCTGCCTCTGCAGCCTTGTTGCTTTGAAATGGGGGCTGTGATTCTCCACCTCCCAGGTGATGCCGTGGCTGCTGGTGGGTGGAGCAGGGCCCTGGGGCCGGCAATGCCTGGCACAGGGAGAACGCTCCGTGAGTCCCCGACGACACAGGGGGAACGCTCCGTGAGTCCCCGATGACACAGGGGGAACGCTCCGTGAGTCCCCGACGACACAGGGGGAATGCTCCGTGAGTCCCCGCTGACGCGGATACATACCTGGTGACTATGAGGATTAAGGGCACTGTGGGACGGTGCCGGTAACTACACACCGTAAACAGGGTACAAATGAGCACAGTCAACTGCTCTTTAGGGACGGTCTTAAAAGTCACCGGAAATGTTTTGAACAGCAGTCTCTTGTTACCCTGAAAAATCTAGAAGGTGAGTTATATGGGCTGGAAGGAATTTCTACGTCGCCTCCCCTGGGCATTTGCAGTTCGCTTATTTGTGGGGGATGTTAGGGGAAAAAAAAATAAAAATAAAAAAACCTGGGATGGGAGTGAGGCCTGCCCCCCCACCCCCACCCCCGTCAGCGCCTCACGATTTCTCAGGTCCGGCTGAAAACCCATCGTGCTTGATCTGGTGGCGGAGAGCTTGCATGTCTCTTCTCCTCGCCCAGAAGCGGTGCCGACCCGCAAGCTCCCTTCAGGGGATGCAAAACATAGCAGTCCCGTATTCAAGCAGAGCGTGCACTTCCTAGAGGCGGATGCGCAGAAACAGCTGAATTAATAATTGACCACAAGGGGGCAGTATTGCCACACAAATATATATATATATTTTTGCCGGTGGACGCGATGTTTACAATCTGCTCTTTCTAAATATATGTGTTTATCAATAATACTCTTTATTCTTCCTTCTTCCAGGACTGGTAAGCAAGTAAAAACATACCAAAGAAATCTATATGCATCAGACCATTAAAAATGTCTGTTGACTGTTTAAAAAAAGATTTTTAAGTTTTCTTTTTCTTTTGCAGTTTTTGTGCAACTCCAGCTAGTTGTCACTGATGACCAAAAAGTGATCCTTTCCTGGAAGGCAGCAGAGATATTGGCAGTCTTCAGATTCAGGAGGTTTTGTTCTCGAGGAGAACTTGATCTATGGGGAAGGCTATCGATTTAGAAACTCAGTTATTCCCAAACTCGTGTTCTTTTGAGTGTTTTAGTTGTGGCCTCAGTTGCTTCTGAGTGGATGTTGTCACTAGCCTCAGGGACTCCTGAGGGCCGTCCCAGAACATGTGACCCATTTCCTCTCGTCCATCCTTGCCTGTTCCAAATTTAGGTCCCGTCGCGTCCCCGTCATCGTTGGTCTGAAGGCGTCTCCTGTTATGTGGTGACATTTATTAAAACTCAAAGCGCACAGTTTCTCCACTGTCCCTTTTTAAGGTGTCTTACCTTAAAGTGGCTGGAATGCAAGGTATTTTACCCATTCCGGGAGCCTTGGGCCTGTGAGTGCTGTTTGGACGGCATGTTAACGAGACTCCTGCTTCGATTAAATCGCCGCCTCTGCCTGGGCCACGTCTCCAGATGCCAGGGTCCCCTCCTGATATGGTTTCCATATGTGACCCCGTGCGCTCTGGCGGCCACCTCTGAAGAGGCTGGACCCCAGGTGCCCTCTGGGGAACCATAAATTGTCTGTGTCTCCCGGGCTTCCTTCCAGGCCGCTTGTCCACTCACACTTGGCCAGGTTTCTCTGGAGCCTCTGGGCCTCAGGAAGCCACGTCCGTGTTGCTACAAGCAGAGGACAGGCCCAGTGTCCGGTCCGGTGTTTCCCAGTTGGCCTCTGTTCTTTGGGCTGAGGACACAGCAGCACTTCAGCAGGGACTGAATTTGAACACCACTGAGGGGGTCCCCACAGGTGGACGCCAGGCCTGCAGTCCAGCGTGGAGCATCCAGAGAATTCAGATTTCGTCCTCGAAGGGAGTCCTGGGTCATCTTGGACTCCTGTGGCCTGCAGCCCTCTGGTCTCCTGGTCTGCTCTGGTCGGCAGCAGGTGGTCAGCCTGGCTCCCAGCTCCTGTCTGCAAAACCCAGGGTGCTCCCGCGGCCACGGTGAGGAGCG
>NW_011889051.1:1141075-1149509 GCF_000151845.1 Pteropus vampyrus
AAGGGGATGTGAGCCATATTGGGGGCCAGGGCTGAAGCCGCCCCCGGGAGTGCTGAAGCCATGAGACAGAAGGAAACAGCCTTGGCCACCGAGACCCCTACAGCTGGACTATTATGAGAGAGAAGATAAAAGTCTTTCTTGTTGAAGCCAGTATTAATGTGGTTATAGCTTTGAGCCCATATCATAAGGAAACGCAATAAGCTTTTAGTGTCTCCGGAAAGCTGTGTTAATCATACTTATCTAAATCGATGCTTACCCAGCCTTGCACTGTTAAGGAACAATTTATGGCTTCCTTTTTAAAAAAGGAGTTTTCTGTGTTCCGTGTGGTTGGTTGGTGGTCCGTGATCCATTGTGCTCCTTGAGTCTGAATCTCCCCGTGGGTGTCCATCTCTGGCGGGACAGGCAGGACATCAAGTGGACGCTTTCCTCTTTGTCTTCCAACGCTCCCTCAGGTAGCTTTCAGTTGTCTCAGGAAAAAGGTGGACAGAAAGAGAAAAAGCTGGAAACAGATCTGCACTGTTGATTCTCTAAGGCCCGGCCCTTGCTGGCCTCAGAATGAACTCCTGTGCGGGGAGGGCGTGGGGAGAGGGATGCATGGAGGGAGCCGGGCCAGGAGGGCCTAGAGAAGGGGGCGGGGCAACTCAGCAGGGGCAGGCATGGGCGAGCGACCTCTTGGTCCTTCTCCAACACCTACGACCGGCGCAAGTGCCTTAGAACTCAGCCGTCGCTTGGTAAGTTGGAGGGGACCCAGATCCGACCGGTGGACGTCACATTGTGCCGTGGAGAATGACCAGAGTTATGTTTCTCACACATCCGCATGGATCGATGGGTTCACATCTACGACTCGAGTATTTGTGGACGTCAGTTCTGGGCCTGGCGAAGCAAAGGGTATGGCAGAGTCGAACACGTTGCAGATACACACATGCGTGAGGCGTTTCTCTCTTCTCCTCATTCACTCTCTACTCTGGCCACCAGGGCCCTAGCTGACCACGTGAGAAGCTCTTGATGCTGCTTGGTCATCTGAAGAATACCAGAATATTGTAATATCATCCCAAGTATGGAATCCATAGAACAATCCCTTGCCGGTGGTGATCTTTCGAGCTCTTTTGTTGTTCGCAGCTACTCAGTTTGAACAGCGTGCTTTGCCCAGAGAAGGGGGTGCCCTAAATATTCGCTGAAGGACATGTATTTCTCTGAGATTTACCAACAATTTAGCCTCTGTTTGAGAGGCAGGTGACTTTAAGTGAATGGACTCCACTGACACCATTATAATTTTATATCTAGAAGTAGACATACAACGACAGAGCGACCTCTGACCGTGAACATCCAAGACCACAACAAGTTGTGCCCTATACAAGAAAGACCGACAAGGACTAGAATAAATTGTATCATTGGCTACACGTGGATGATGCTGATTTTGCACCAAAAAAGAGCTTTTCATGAAATTTTATTGCTTATCTTAGAGCCATACTAAGAATTGTATATTAAAGGGTGAAAATAACTTGCTGAAATCCCACTTCTTCCTCTTAAAAAGTCACTGATTAGCAAAATTGTGAACAAATAGATTTTTGAGCAAGTCAGCACCAAAACAGTTTATATAAACAAATTACCCTGACGGTGAAGAAAAAGTTCTCCCTAAATGGATGCTTGGCCATAATAATGAGCTATTTCAGTAGACAACATGGATGGGCTGTTATATAATCTTGAAGGGGGAAGGTTATTCGTGACCTGACATAAATCATGAAAAAATTCAGAAACTACAGGGGAAAACATTGATAAATTTGACTACACACAAATTCAAATTTTCTATATATCAAGCATACCATAAACAAATTTAAAATACCAACCACAGAATAACCATCCAATGAAAATATGAAGCCAATCTTTAACCTAACAATTTTCCATTGTTAAGAAAAATGGTTGTGGCCTATTGTGGTGGAGCCTGGTGGCTAGTTGTCCTCTGAAATCTATGTTCTTTCTTTCATTATCATAGAATTTTAAGGAGGCCTCATATAGCTCTCTGCCCACAGTCCCTGGCTTCTGATGTTCGGGACCCTTGCATAGTCTCCTCCTCTTAAGTGTGGGTAGGACACATGACTTACTTCCAACCAAAGGAATATGGCAAAGGTAGCAGGACATACATGATTGCGTGTGTGCTGATGTGTACGAGATTGTAGCACTCATCTTGCTGAAGTCTTTCTGGTTAGCTTGACGAAATCCCATATGACAAAGAACTGAAGTGGCCACTAAGAACTGGGGGAAGCATCTGAGAGACCACCAGCAAGAAACCGAAGGCTTCATTTCTATAGCTGCAAGGAGCTGGATTCTACCAACGGCCAGAGAGAGTTTGCAAGCAGATCCTTCCCCAGCTGAGCCTTGGATGAGACTGCAGCCCTGGCCAACTCATTATCAGCAGCCTCGCAAAGGTGCCAGAGAAGGTATGTCCAAGCTTCCGGCACACGGAAACTGTGAGAAAAGAAATGGTGGGTTTTAAGCTACTAGGTTAGCAGTCGTTATCAGGCAGAATGGATAGCTAGCACTTAATCCGACCACGTTGGGTCTTGGAGCCTTCCTTGTAGGTAGGTGTTGCCATATGACCAAGTTCTAACCCATAGCATGGAAACCGAAGATATACAAATGGCCAATAAGCACATGAAAAGATGCTCGATGTCACTAATCATTAAGTCATTAGGGAAATGCAAACCCAAACCACAGTGAGACACCACCTCACATCCGTTAAGATGGCCACTGTCAGCAAAACTAAAATGACGAGTGTTGGCAAGGATGTGGAAACACGGGACCCCTCGTGCACTGTTGGTGGGAACGTAAGGTGGGGCAGCCACTGTGGAAAACATTATGGCAGTTCCTCGAAAAATTAAATTGCCATATGACTCAGCAGTCCCACTTCTGAGTGTGTATGCCAGGAAGAACCGAAAGCAGAGTCTCAAAGGCACATTAGTCCCTTCACGTTCACAGCGGCCTGATTCAAGGTCACTGAAATGTGGGAGCAATCCAGCGTTCACCGACAGATTAGTGGATACACAAAATACGATCTATCTATGTGATGGAATATTATTCATCCCTGAAAAAGGAAGGGGGGGTCTGACAGGTGCTACACCATGGATGGACCCTGAGAACATTGTGCTCAGCAGAATAAGCCAGACACAAAAAGGACAAGTGTACTGTATGATTCCACTTAAATGGGGAGCCCGGAGCACTCGGATTCACGGAGACAGAAAGCAGAACGGCCGTTGCCAGGGTCCGGGGCCGTGGGGAGTGGGGAGTCAGTGTTTAACGGGTGTAGAGCTCAGTTTGGGAAGACGGCACGGTCTGGAGATGGATGCTGGTGACGGTTGCACGACAATCTGAATGTACGTAACACCACCGGACCGCACACTTACGAGTGCTGAAGGTGGTAAATGCTGCGTCATGTGTGTTTTACCACAATGAAAACATTTAAAAAGCAACCTGCTTTTTAAAACGTGTCTAAGCCCCAATTTATAAAAAATACATATATTTTTTGTTGTATGCATAAAGAATTTTTAAAAAAATACACAGAAAACTGTTGGCAATGGCGGGGGCACTGGGAAATCAGATGAGCAGAGACCCGCTCATTCGCCGTGAGCCTTCTCGTGCCGTTTGGAATTTAGTTTATACTGTACCTAGCTTACTTTTGAAATTTAAAGCAAATTATTGATAATTTGGGGCAGCCATTTAGAATTACTGATTCCTTATGTTTCCGCTGAGATGCTCTGAGGTGTTGGGTATTGGTTTCTTCTATAAATCTCTGTTTTCCAAGAGAAAATACTTAATTCTTCAAAAGCAGAACAGCCAAAGTAAGTGTTGAAATTTAGTTGGTTCGCATCGAATGACTTGAATGAATAAATGAAACAATTATTTTAGGAGCCTTCAGGGTTTCTAAAACACCAGAGAGCCATGATCTAGAAAGCATTTGGGAAAAAAATGAACACACAGAATCCTCCATTTGCAGGGACCATGTCTTCCACTCCTTGGGGGCCTCCCAGGACATCCAGTAAATTCTATGCCATATTAAGTAAATGCTTAATAAATTCGCGGCGGGTAGAAGCGATTTTCATAGCGTCACTGTAACAGATCATTCGACGAGTTCCTTTGGACCGCGTTGACCTTTTTAATCATCGATCTCATGGTTAAAAATAGCTAAATCCCCTGATCAGGCAAAAGGAATGTTGAAGGAGACATTACTCCTGGGAGAAAAGAACGCACAGAAGTGTATTTTCCCCTCGACCGGGCCCGCGTGAAAACGCGGGTGTGGGTGCAGTCATGGGTGTGGAGGCGCAGGGTCGAGGCGTGAGCGGAGTGGAGCAGCCCGGCCACTGACAAAGGAGGCGTCGCGAACGCCCGTGAGCCCCGGGAGACGCGTGATCTCATTCTTGGACATTTTCATCACGCAGCTTCGTGCCTTTCAAAGCAGGCAAATGCTTGTACATTATAACTGGCTTCTCCTTTACTTAGAATTTTCGGTTCTAAATTTTTAGCTAAAACGCCCACTCATTTAAAAGCAGGAATAATGGGCGCCCCTGCTCTGCAGTCAAGCGCGGAAGGCCCGGTTTCTCAACCTCAAATTAATACTTTGGCCGGAGAATCCTTTCCTGTGGGGGGCCGTCCTGTGCCCTGCGGGGTGACCACCCTCCAGATGCCAGCGGCGCCCCTCCCCCTGTTGTGACAGACAAAAATGTCTCCAGGCATGTCAAGTGTTCCTGGGGGAGGGGGGTGTGCAAGTCGCCTCTGGTGACAGCTGCTGCTTGGCGAGTGTGGCTGGAGAGGGGACAGGGCAGAGGCCACCACTCACACCGTGATGCCACGGCGTGTGGGAGCCTCCTGGGCTTCGTGACTCCTTCCAAACCCACCCACATGCCCTGCCCGGCCCCTGCAAGGTTGCGGGACGCAGCTCGGGGGGCTGGGTCCTTGAGGCTCTGATCTCCTCCCTCGCCGGGCAGGCAGCGGGTCTTCGTGTCGGCGCATGCGTTGGGCGTGTTCGGGTTGGAACTGTGGTTCTGAGGGCTGCACGTGGTCACCTTTGACAGATGGCATCAAATAGTGTCCCGGGGGGGTGGCCGATTTACCGAGTGGGGACAAGAGTTCCAACTGCTTCATAGTCTCTCCAACGCTTGGCGTCACCCACACGAGCATGCTGGCGGGTGTGTGTGTGTGTGTGTGTGTGTGTGTGTGTGTGTGTGATTTTAGGTTGCATTTTCTGATGACTCAGGATGTTTAGTAACTTTTCAGATGCTCACTTTTATGATTAGAAAAAAATTGTGTGTGTGTACGCACGTGTGTAAAAGAAGAACTGTAACTGTATAAAAAGCATGGAATAGCAAAATGTCAGAAAGTGTCGAGTGCTGCCAGCTGTCTTGGTGGCCTGGCCAGCACCTCGAATGGGCAGCCTGAACCCCCAGATCCTAAGAGAGAATGTGGCACCTTCCTGTCCATCACTGGCCCCCAGGCCCCGCCCCCATCACTACACCAATGTCTGGGGTTCCCTTTTCACGTCGGATTGCCCACAGGGCAGCAGACCGGCCTCGAGGTGGCCCTGAGTCCTGGAGCTCTGGGGTCCAAACTGTGGGGAACCTGACTGACCTGCTGAGCCACCCGAGCTGGCTCTGCACCTAAGTTCAGAAATGCTGCGGGGTGTCCTCTGGGCCAGGGGACAAATGCACATGGGCATGTGCAAGTACACGTGTGGCATGTGGTGCATGGTGCGTGATGTGTGTGTGTGTGTGGAGATGTGTGTTGTATATGGTGTGTGTGTTGCATGTGGTGTGTGTTTGATGTGGCATGTGGGGTGCATGTATGTTACATGTGTTGTGTTGAGGTGTGTTGTATATGTTGTGTGTGTGCACGCATGCACACACATGTGTGGGGTGTGTTGGGAGTGTGTGTTGGGGGTGTGTATTGGGGGTGTGAGGTGTGTCTGTGTCATATGTGGTGTGTGGGGTGTGCGTATGTTACATGTGGTATGTTGAGGTGTGTGTTGTGCTGTATATGGTGTGTGTGCATGTGCACATACATGTGTGGGGTATGTGTTAGGGGTGCATGAGGGATATGTGTGCTGTATGTGGTGCGTGGGTGTGTGTTGGGGGTGTGCAAGGTGTGTGCTATATGTAGTATGTTGTATGTTCATGTGCACATGTGTGTTGGGATGCGTGAGAGATATGTGTTGTATGTGGTATGTTATATGTGTGTATGTTATATGTGTTGTGTTGAGGTGTGTTGTGTTGTATATGTTATGTGTGTGCATGTGCACATGCGTGTGTGAGGGATATGTGTGTTGTATGTCGTGTGTGAGGTGTGTTATATGTGTTGTGTTGTATGTGTGTGTGCATGTGCACATATGTGTGGCGTGTGTGTCAGGGATGTGTGAGGGATACGTGTGTTGTATGTGGTGTGTGTTATATGTGTTGTGTTGTATGTGTGTGAGGGGCGGGGAGAGAGGGTCTCTCTTGGGCACTAGGAGCTGCTCTTTGCTGCCCCGGCTCCCTTGGGGCTGCAGACCTTCCATACTGGACATGGTGTTTTGCTGCCACAGAGGGGCTGGGGACGTCTTGGTAGGCCGAGGACCCCCACCCGACGCCCCAGGCACACGCTGGCCCCCTCCCGCGTGCGGTCGCCCGTTGGGTTGGCCGGTACAGGTTTGGGCAGGTCCCTCCAAGAATCTTCTGCTCTCCTTGAAAGTGGAAATGTCCCTTTCCTTAGCGCTATTGATTCCTCATCCTTGGCTGATGCTTTTTCAAATGGAAAAACATCATAAATATGCTCAGAAAAGAATTAGCAGGTATTTTTGCTCCCAAATTCTTTGTGACACAAAAAGTCAGATTTCTTTAATTAGAGTCCCGTTTTAGTCCGGCCTCAGGCCTCTCCCGGCAGAGCTGATGCCTGGCCGGCTGTGGGCAGCCCTGACCCAGGAGGGTCCAGGCCCACAGCTCTGGGTGAGGCCTGGGGGCCTCGGGTTGGACAGACTCCCCTCAAACACGGATCTGGTGTGTGCGCGCATGTGTGCGTGTGTGCGTGCGTGTGTGCGTGCGTGTGTGGGTGCGTGTGTTTAAGAAGGTGTGGTACCACTCTGGGGGAGTGCCTGGGGGGGGTCATTGTCAGGAGGGGCGGGCGAGAAGCCCCCGTCCCCCACCGACCGCGTCGCACGGTTGTTGTTGACCGCGAGCCCTTCGTGCGGCTCTCGCGTCGCGCTGCATCTTCGGCCGTCAGTCTGCGCGAATCTCCTGTTTCTCCGATGTCTTTCATTTTGGCAGATTGGCTGACTGGGGTTCATGAGGAAATGTCCACACGCGCTCAGGTGGCCAGAATCAAGTTGGTTCCATTTTCTTGAAAACAAAATGCACAAGAGTCTTTGAAGATGAGTACCCCTTCGCATCCACAGGGAGACCCACTGCTTGGGGGGGGCTGCACCCCGTTTTTTCAGCATGTGACTTGCTCTGGCTCCTCAGCCCAAGAGCCTGTGGCCGTGGGTAGCACTGAACCACCCTGAGCCTCTGAACCCCCTGTTTGAAATGGGGATAATGGTGATCCTGGACATCGCCGTGGCCACCCTGTGGAATTGCTTGTCCCCGTCTCTCCCACTAGTGCGTGAAGGGGGCTGGTGGGACCAAGCGACTCAGCCGTTGCTGGAGCCACGAGCCTTCTGTTCCTTTCTTCTGGACCACTGAGGGGCTCAGCAGCTGTCCATGGAAACCCAGTTGCCTGCCCGCCTGGGTGGCCTCCTCAGACGAGCCAGGCCCAGCCGAGCCACGAGGCAGCGTTCCCCACCGTGTACAGAGTCACTGTTAACGAGCTCTTCTGACTGGCACACTGTCATCGTCATCCAGTATTCATCTACGTCTCAGGCACGGGAGCGCCGGCCCACAGGGAGGCGCTCGGCCTGGGGGAGAATCACCTCGGAGGTAGGATTTTAACGCTGTGGCCAAAAGCCAGGCCCATGAGGACGGGCTCAACGGAGAAGCACAGACAGCGGAGAAGTTCACAGGCCCCAGGGCCCTGCAGCCCCCGTCAGAGCTCCTCCCGGGACCCTGAGCTTTCGTCTTTAAAAGGCGATCATTATATACGCGGCCGACTTCGTAAAACCCGAACAACCAGCTGACAGACACTAAACTCCATGAACCTCCCTTTAGTCCAACGCCTCCCGCGGCGTCAGTTTGCATTGCCTCCCTGAGTCCTGCTTGGTTACTTCTCACATTCGGCAGGATCTCGTTTTCCGCGCTGCGGGACCGTCCACGTGGTGCCACTTTTTGTGCGAGGCGACGCAGTGGAAAGCTCGGAGCCGGGGCTCGGAGCCGAGACACCTGCTCGGAGGGCCCCGAGGCTGCAGGGACCAGCAGGGACCCTCCCATCTCTCCACGGGAGCCTCCTGCCCCTTTGGGAGCGAGGCGTGGTAACCCCACCG
>NW_011889051.1:1150519-1157742 GCF_000151845.1 Pteropus vampyrus
ATAGAAGCTTCTAGTGTGCACAGGGCTCATCAACCTCACCTCCCACCCCCAGGCCCTCTCACCAACTTCAAGGCATTTCTCTTCTTGGGAAAGTCACCTCCAACTAACTGCCCCTGGGGAGGGCTGGGAGGGAGCCTTTGGGGGGCTTCCCGGGTCAGGCTCAGAGCTGCCCAGGGAGCTCCTGGCTGGACCCAGGCCTCGTCCCCACGGTGGGGATGGCAGGGGTGTTAAGGCCCTGAGTTTGCTGTGCAGCTTGTGGGCCTGGGGGATGGCTGGTTGGGGAGGGGTGTGCCCTGATTGCTCCTGGGGGTGGAGAAGGGCCCAAGTGGAAAGTACTTCCCCAGCCCCCATGTGAGTCCCTGGCCTGGGACCGTCCCTCCAGGCCGGTGCCCTGCCTGCTCCTCGCCCCGTCCCCTTGGCACACCCCAGCCTGTCTTCCGCGGGCTCCTCCCGGAGGTTCTGGCATCGAAGGGGCTCTTAGGCCCAGGGCTTCTTCCCTCGCCTGGCTGATCGGTGGGCGGGCCGTGCAGGTCCTGGCGCCCTGGCGCTCTCCACGTGCTGTGGACGGCACAAAGTTCTTTGGCTGAATCGAGGGCGTCATTCACGGCCTCTCGTGTTCTGAGATGCGCTCAGATCTTGAGCGACACCTGTGCGACACTGAGAACCGAGAAAGTGTTTGTACTTTTGTTTATTCTGTGGCGGTGGTGGGAGGTGGGGGGGAGGAGGCCAGAGGAGGGGGCGCTGTCTCCCACACACGGGAGGAGCCTCTTACATTTGCTGCTCCTGACTCCTCCAGGCAGGAATTGGTGTGGATTCAAGAAGGGCCGGCATTCAAGGCCCCAGGAAAGAGCTGGGGCCCCTGCTGACATTTTGGGACAGGAAAAGCCAAATGCTACCAGGGAGCGGTGAGGGGAAAAGGAGGTGCTTCGAGGGCCTCCAGACAGTGCCAGCTGTGCATTTTGAGAGCCTGGGGCACGCTGGGGTTTTCCGTCACCACCCCGTTTTCACGTATTTTAAGCTTTATAGTTAGGAATCTCCCAGGGGCCATTTCCTCCCAGATGAGCAGGAAACGGTGAGCATGCCAGGGTGGAGCGACCTGGGGCGGAAGGGACGCAGGCTGCACCGTCACGGAGCCGCGGTTAAAGCAGGAAAGGCTGCGCCGTGGCCGACACGCGATGCGCTGGTGGACTCGGCCAGCTCTGGGCCGCCCTCGGCCGCCGGGAGAGGAGCACCAGCCCCTGGGCAGAACAGCACATGGCCAAGGGGTCCAGTTCTGACTCTCTGTGGGGCAGCGTGGTCAGCTGAGATTTGCACATAACCCCCAGACCTCCATCACACCAAGGGGGCGCCTCCACCAGGATGGTGCCAACCAGGCCCTCGGCCCTGAGGGGCGTGGGTGCCAGAGGTGGGTAGAGCCGCTGTGCGTACGTGGAGACCAGCGAACTCTCCCCACAAACCACACGTGGGAAAGGCCGGGTGCCGGGTGCAGCCCTCAGGGAGACCCTCTTCCTGGGCTGTCCACCTGCACTTCCTGGTCTCCTGCACTTCACCTTGTCCTGGCCCAGGCCCGGGGCGCCATCTGTCCAGCTTATGTTTACGGAGTTCGTCTGTGTAGGCCATGGCCTGGGCACCGCCGGGGGTCATGGAGATTGGGGAAAACTCAGCTTCTGCCTCTTCATAACTTACTATCCAGATAGTATTTGGGAGCCCTACGTCTACCTGCGTCTACCAGACAGGCCTATGTCTATCTAGTCAGAGTCCTCTAGAGAAACGGCAGACAGGGTGTGCATCTCTCTCTACGTCTCTATGTGTATCTATCATCTCTGTCATCTATTATCTACCATCTGTCTATCCATCGCCCATCATCTATCCATGTCTGTCTGTCTGTCTGTCTGTCTATCTATCTATTTATCTATTAATCATCTGTCTGCCTATCTATTATCTATCTATCTATCTATCTATCTATCTATCTATCTATCTATCTATCTATCATCTGTCTGTCTGTCTATCTGTCTATCTATCTATCTATCTATCTATCTATCTACCTATTTATATCTATCCTTTTCTCTTAAGACCTCATCTGATTGCATGAGGCCCACTCACATTACAGAGGGAGATCTGCTTTACTTAGTGTCTACCGATTTAAATTTTAATCGCATCTTAAAAAAACTACTTTATAGCAACATCTATGTCGATGTTTAACTAAAAACTGGTCACTGCAGCCTGGCCAAATGGACACATGAAATTAACTATCACAACCAATAACTGTTGAAAAAATCGAATGGAACAAACGCATGATTGGGCCGGGAGTGCGTGGGAGCCCAAGGACTCCATTGCTCTGGGGACCGGGAATTGCATTTGGAAGAGGAGATAATGTTTGGAGGACGGTCTCATTAGGCCTGACATGTGGGAGGTGCGGAGGCTCCTGGTTTCTGTCCTTCATCCTCGAGCCTGGCCTTGGGCATGGGCTACCGAGGAGCTGGGGATGAGCCCCAGAGGCCTGCTGCTGTGCACGAGGACCCCGCGGGGCAATGTGCAGCTGGGCCGTGCACAGAGAATCCACAGTGGCCCCGTGCTGGGCTCTCTGGACTTGAGGGCTGAGGTTCCAGAATCCTGAGCGCAGGGCAAGTTCATTGCAGAAGCGTTGAGACACCCCTCAGGGGCACGAATAGTACACTCCCGCCCGGAGCCTGGCGACTTTCTGAAGCTCTCCTGCCTTCAGGAGCTGAAGGAGCTGGAATGCGCCACTCCTGGTGGGATGGAAGGTTGGGAATAACCTTTAGTTTGATTGGCAGCACATAAGTCTCAGTGGGGGGCTCATTCCTGCTCCACCATCCTCCTGAGCAAGTCACCAGAGGGACCATCTCCAGATGCCAAGTTGAGAGAGAGGGAGAACCTTGTCCAGGGCAAAGCGTGGTGCGGGCTTGTTTCCCCCCGGGAGCTGGTTGTGGGTTCATACCTTGTGCAGAGAAAGTATTCTGGTTTCTGTGTTGGTTCCCATTGTGTCATTGGAGGCCACGCGATACCTTCGCATGGCCTTTCATGTCCACTCACCCCCTGTTGTTTGAAAGGGCCTGGAGCTCCCCAGGCTGCAGGGTATCACATCTGTCATCTCTGATAGGCCAGGACACTCACGGAACACTTCATCTTTGAGTGGACACTACCTCACAGTGGGCAGTTGGCAAGGGCCAGTCCCACCAGGAGCATGGCGCTTGGAGTGATGTTGGGGGCAAGCTTGGCTGCCAGCACTCACTGGCCGAGAATGTCAACCCCCTGAGGAGAAGCCGTGCCCCGCAACACAGGGGGAGCAGCTGTGTGGGACGGTGAGGAGGGGCCGATGGAAATGACTGCAGGGCTAAGCAGGCTGGGTATGTCTGGGGTTAAAGGTGAACTCAGAGGAATGTCTGACATCTGCTCCATCAGCCCCACTAAGGTGCCTTCGCAGCTTGAAAACCCTCCCTGAAAAGTCTTTGGTTCTACTATGAGGTCTACCGAATAGTGTGTAGATTGCAATTTCTATCTACAAAGTGATAGTTGTTCTTGAGAGAGAATCCAAGATCGGAGATCCAAGTCAAGAGCCCCAGTCTGTGCCTGGGGAAGTGCGAGCCTTGGGGTACAGGTGGTTGGGTGGGCAGTGGGTGGACAAAGGCAGCGGGAGGAATGTCGACCTTGTTCAGGAAGCTTCTTGAATCTGTAACCACTCTCAACAACCCCCAGAGAAGAAATCACTGTTTTCCTTAGAACTCTGTTACATGATCTTTGAATAAATAATGCTGTCATTTTTGGTGGACCGTGGCTCAGTACATTGAGTGTTTACCATGCCATTTTCCCAGGAGTGGGATACATTTGTTCTGAGCCCCTCCCTCCGCCCCCGGTGACTCATCTGGTCCTCTTTGTGCCTGCGGTGATATGAAGGTCGCCCATGGAACTCCAGTAGCATCTGTGATTATTGACTCTTAATCTCCTCCTCGGGATGTCAAACAGGTGAACTATGACCACCTCCAGGAGAACACGCCTTTACTATCACTGTGCCCTTATTTAGAAACCTAAAGTGGCACAGAATAAATTTCTGTGTCCAGTTATAACTTCCAGTCCAGTGCCAGCGATGGGGCCTGGCCCAGGGGCTACTGGCTACAGCACAAGCTTCAGTTTCTTTTTTTTTAAATTAAACATAAATTTTAATTTCAGTTGACCTTCAATATCATATTAGTTTCAGGTGTACAGCATAGTGGTCGGACATTTATATAACTTACAAAGTGATTCCCCCCGATAAGTTTAGTACCCACCTGACACCATACTTAGTTATTACAATATTACTGACTATATTCCCTATGCTGTATTTTACATTCCCGTGACTGTTTTGCACCTGCCAACTTATACTTCTCAATCCCTTCACTATTTTCACCCAGCCTCCCCAACCCCCTCCCATCTGGCAACCATCAGTTTGTTCTCTGTATCTATGAGTCTGTTTATGTTTTATTTGTTCATTTACTTTTTTTTTAAGATTCCACATATAAGTGAAAACACATAGTATTTGTCTTCCTCTGCCTGACAGTACCCTCTAGGTCCATCCATGTTGTTGCAGATGGCGAGATTTCATTCTTTTTTATGGCTGAGTAATTTTCCATTGTATATATGTACCACCTCTTTATCCAATCGCCTATTGATGGACACTTGGTCTTGTTTTCTTATCCATTCAGCCACCCTGTGTCTTTTGATTACAGCATTTAATCCATTTATACTTAGAGTAATTGTTGATAGATATGTAGTTATTGTCATTATATACATAGACTCATATATATGTGTGTATATGCATGTGTGTGTATGTATATATATTCTCTTTCCTTCTCCTTCTCCTTTGCTGTCCCTTTATATTTCCTGTGATACTGGTTTGGTGGTGATGAACTCCTTTAGCTTTTTCTTGTCTGGGAAGCTATTTATCTGTCCTTCAATTCTAAATGAGAGCTTTGCTGGGTAGCATAATCTTGGTTGGAGGTCCTTGCTTTTCATCACTTTGAATATTTCCTGCCAACCCCTCCTGACCTGCAAAGTTTCTGTTGATCGATCAGCTGACAGCCTTGTGGGAGCTCCTTTGTAGATAACTAACTGCTTTTCTCTTGCTTCTTTTAAGATTCTTTGTCTTTAACCTTTGGCATTTTACTTATGATGTGCCTTGGTGTGGGCTGTTTTGGGTTCTTCTTATTTGGGCGTGTTGGTTCTGAGGCCTCTTGGGAGGGGCTCTGGTGCAGGTCCAGGTCAGCCATTGCCTATGCTCTGCCTGGGGCCACCTAGTTGGAGCTACAAATTGATCTGTGGTTT
Source organism: Pteropus vampyrus (assembly GCF_000151845.1). NCBI lineage: Eukaryota > Metazoa > Chordata > Mammalia > Chiroptera > Pteropodidae > Pteropus > Pteropus vampyrus. The sequence continues at coordinate 1,155,839 of NW_011889051.1, forward strand.
GTAGCTGCCTTTGCTGGGCTTGGAGGAGCCTGAGAGAGGCTTTGCTGCAAACTGAGGTCAGCTGCCCCTAGTGCTGACCTGGGAGTCATTTAACAAGAGGTATAGGGCACGCTGAGGCCAGATGCTACTTGTTTAGTATTGGTGGACCTTTCAGAAGTCTGAAGCCTGGGCCAAGGCCATCAATGTATAAGTATCAGCTATTGAAAGAGGTTTGAGTCTGTGCACGAGCTGGATGGGGCATATTTGATGGACACTCACACTTGGCACACCCCCATGCCTGCAGGCTGAGTTGGGGGAGGGCACAGCAAAGGAACAATGGTGCCCACCTGCTGGCTTTGGTTGGGGAGGGTTCAACAAAGGAACAAAATGGTGAAGAGAGCTGCCCCTCCCGCCCTCACTCTGAAGCCAGAAAACTCAGTTCCTCCCTGTGTGTCCTTGGAGCTTTTTGAGCAGCTACCTCAGTGCTGGAGATCAGAGCAAGTGAGTTCATCAGAGATAAGTCCACACGCAGGCCCTTTGAGAGGATTCCAGGAACACCAGTTGCCCTCCGTCTCACCCGACAGGATCCCTGCTGATTTTCACAGCCAGATGTTATGGCGATTCCTCTTCCCGTCACCAGTGGTCTGGGCTAGGGAACCCAGTGTGGGGCTGGGACGCCTTGCTTCTCGGAGGGACTCTTCTCAGCCGAAATATCCCTTCCGATGCTCAACTGCCACACATGGGTGCTGGCCCAGCCCGATTTGTGTCTCTACCCCTCCTATCACTCTCAAAGTGGCTTCTTCTTTATATCCTTACTTATAGGAGTTCTGTTCAGGTAGTCCTCAGGTGGTTCTCAAAGGTGGTTGTTCTATAATTTAGTTGAAATTTTTATGTGGTCATGGGAGGAGGTGAGCATAGTGTTTAAATATTTCTCATCTTGGCTGGAAGTCCTCTCATGCTTCAGTTTCCTCAACCAATTGTTCACCTTTCAATGTGGCACATTTAAAAATCATTCTGAGAACGATTTTAAAGAAAACCACAAGTTAAGAGCCTGGAGTTGAGTCCGGCTTCTGTTGTAAGAGCCTCTGAGAAGTTATGGGACCTCCCCAGCCTCAGTTTCCTAGTCTGTAAAGGAGTAGCTAATCCCTGTATCTTAAGCTCATTGTGAGAATTGGACAGGACAAGACAATGTGTATGAAGTAATATAAATTGATCTGTTATGAGTAAGAGATTATTATTATTATGGTCTCATCTTCTCTGATGATCTAATACTTTTTAGAAAGATTTTTCTTATATGAACAGAAATCTGCTTCTTTATATCTTATACCGAATAGACCTAGTTTGCATTTTTGGAACAAAAGAAAGTGACTTCTAAGTCCTCTTCTAAGTGACAAACCCCCGGGAAGCACTTGGCTTTATAAAGTACTTCATGTTCACCTATATGTCCTCTTTTCATTTTTAAACACTTGTGGTCTCTTCCATCTTAAAGCCATATGGTTTTAATGCCTGGCGCCGTCTTAGCTGGACTCCTGGACACTATTCTACACTCTGTCTTAAAAAGTTGTGTTTAGAAGGGGAGAGAATATTCCAAACTGATTTGTTATTCTACATCCTTTCCCTCTTGTTGAATTGTAAGATTCCTAATGGCAGAGACATTTTCTGTTGCTTGTCTTTTCTGTTGGAATTTTATCAATGCCTCGTAAAGCTACCTACATATGTTGGATGAATGACTCATGTCCTGGACAATGATGATAATTCTCTTCAAGACAGTGGTAAGCTGAAGCTGGCTCATATCATCTTCTGAGGACTAAGTGTTAAATATTTAGGAATTTGGGGATCTAGTAGTTAAACTGTTGATGCCTTGAAACTGGCTAAGGTAGGAATATTTACATCACGGAAATTGGCAAATGCTATGAATCAAGACC
>NW_011889051.1:1157792-1161399 GCF_000151845.1 Pteropus vampyrus
AGAAAGTGACTTCTAAGTCCTCTTCTAAGTGACAAACCCCCGGGAAGCACTTGGCTTTATAAAGTACTTCATGTTCACCTATATGTCCTCTTTTCATTTTTAAACACTTGTGGTCTCTTCCATCTTAAAGCCATATGGTTTTAATGCCTGGCGCCGTCTTAGCTGGACTCCTGGACACTATTCTACACTCTGTCTTAAAAAGTTGTGTTTAGAAGGGGAGAGAATATTCCAAACTGATTTGTTATTCTACATCCTTTCCCTCTTGTTGAATTGTAAGATTCCTAATGGCAGAGACATTTTCTGTTGCTTGTCTTTTCTGTTGGAATTTTATCAATGCCTCGTAAAGCTACCTACATATGTTGGATGAATGACTCATGTCCTGGACAATGATGATAATTCTCTTCAAGACAGTGGTAAGCTGAAGCTGGCTCATATCATCTTCTGAGGACTAAGTGTTAAATATTTAGGAATTTGGGGATCTAGTAGTTAAACTGTTGATGCCTTGAAACTGGCTAAGGTAGGAATATTTACATCACGGAAATTGGCAAATGCTATGAATCAAGACCCTGATTTCCCTCTCAGAGAGCTGGTTTACCAGCACAGCCCCATTTGAGGATGAGAAAAACTGTTTGTCATTCATTCCTGGAAAAAATGAGGAAGACACATTGATTTGTTCCCCTTGTTCAGAGGATAAAATTAAACTATGCTTTTTTTTGTTTCCTGGAATATACATTTTTTTTTCCTCCAGAAAGAATAAAAAGCAACTCTGAGCTAAATATGGGTGACTGGAAATAATCATATGCTTCCCAGACACACGTGCAGTCAGAACATAGATAACTCCTCCTCCTTTCTCGTGAAGGCTTCGGTTTAGCCAGGAAATTTTTGCTGAGAGAATAGAAGACTTTGCAGACACTCAGAATTTTAAACCACAGGTTTCACTGTCAACATTTAAGATGCTTATTTACTTTAAAGAAACTGTGGGGCGGGAACGTGAAATTCAGTTAATATTCAAGTCTGGTTTTCTGAAAATAACTTGCCATTTGGAAAATGATAAAGAGCGTTGCTCTCGGCTGCTCAGCTGAATTTTCTAGTGGAGTTCTAAGTGTCTGCCAATCCCAGGATTAGGCATCGTGTTTCTTGAGGAATAATTAATTTTCTGAACGTTCTTGGCTTCTGAAATCTCAGTGTGCCAGTGCTGATTCCTTTAGGGAGAGCGATTCTCCCCTGCGAGTCTCCGAGGCCTCAGGCTACTGAGCCTGATGGATACACCAAACACCGAAGGTCTTAATTTTTTTCTTTCCAAAATATATTTAACTTCAGCAAACCCTTATGCCAAGCCTCTTGCAGATGGCAGACAGTTTGATTGCTGTGGTAAACTCGTCTGCCGTTTTTTGGGAAACTTTGGGTGCTATAATCATCCATCGAACCCAGGGAAAAGAGATTTCAACCCACACAAAGACGTGCATATGGCCCAGCCTCTCAACTTGGCTGCTGTGGCTTTGTTCAAAGGTGTTCCTTTTTCCGCTTCCCGTTTCAATCTTTCTTGTATGGCTTGCGAGTTCTGAATGTATCATTCGATGGCAAATCCAGAGAGACCAGGATGAGATGAATCAGATGAGATGTTTCTTCCTCATCTCTATCTGTCTTCTAGAGCATCTGAGATGCTGGATGGCAAGATCAGTTGGCTGTCTTCACATATGTGCTTTCTTTGTTTATTTACTTATTTTTAAATTTCACAGGCACTGTGTGCCTCTAGGTAGCTCATGCCATTGGTCCTTTGGGTGGCGCTAGTTCTGTATTGCAGTAGACACTACATCTTTCTTGAGTGCCATCCACGGGCTGGGCACTGCCCAGGCTCTGTTTTCTTGGGCAACACATTGTCTTTCTCTGTATCAATTAGGAAGATTTTCTGAGTGAATTCGACATAGAAATTATAATTTGGGGGCTGTAAGAAAATCTTCAGCAGGAAAGCTGCAGTTAGTCACCACACCCAAGATCGCTGCCATCTTAGTGGCAAAGTCAAAAACAGCTCCAGTGGAGAGCGCCCTTGTTTACGTCAATGAGCAAGGGCTGTGAAATTTGATTACTTTTTTCTCAACTGTGTTTATAAACATTTGCAAACAGCCCGTAGCATGAGCAGCCAACCCATGTTGGGACTTTGAATGAATTTATTTTCAGCAATTTTCCTTACGTGTGTCACTGTGTTGGTTGCTAAGAGTTCTCAGCTCAGACCAGAGCTTCTCGATGTCGCATATGCTGCCACTGGGCAGCTGCAGGCGTCCCGTGCCACCTCATACGCGTGGTGGAGAGGAAAGAATCTGGCAGGACGTGGGCACAGTGGGACCTGGGATCTGGGTCCAGAGGAGAAACTGAGGAAGGAAACAGCTGACAGAAGAGGCGGTGATCGAACGTTTAGCTAGACTCGTTCGCAGAATGGACCAGAAGCCCCCTCACCTCAAGAACCTCCCAAGTCCCCAGGTGGGAGGCAGAGGCAGGGGTGGGGTTCTCGTTAGCAGGGGTGAGGACAGGCTCCAAGCTGCTCTTGGGGAGGCGTTATGAACAGCCTTATTCATCCAGCGCCTTGTCTCCATCAAAGCAGCTGGCACGCTAGCACCCCATGACCGCGGGGTTACTAGCCGGGGTTGTTCAGGGGGATGAGAGATGGCAGATCTACATCCGTGGGCTCTGAGGAAGACTTGTCCTTCACCACGTCACACTCCCCCTCTGGCTGTGGACAGGGACAGCTCTGTAATCATTCCTAATCTGGAGATGAAGCACTGAGCCTCAGAGAGGTCACGGGACTCACTCGGCTTCTCAGCGCCGGGCTCCTGAAGGAAGCTGAAGGCTTCCACACATTGCGGTCCAGGATCAGATCACACTGGGCATCTCCACCCACCTTCCTCGTTTTCTCGCCACCTGTCCCTTGCTGCCTCCAGCAAAGGTGCTTTTTACCCATATGCCCTCTGTTTCTTTAAATACTTTCAAATATTTTTCTCTCTCACAAGGACCGTCCCTGCTTAGATAATTTCCTCTCACAAAACGGTCATTGGCGACCGTTTATTTTGCGTTCCCTTTATTTTCTCCAGGAAAAGCAAAGATTTTAAGTCTTTTTACAGAAAAGATACTTTCTGTGTTTGAGCAAGACAAGGGTTCATTGTCGTTAGGAGGCTTTGGGCTGTGAGCCATGGAGAATCTAGTGAGAAATGAGAAAAGCTTTAATACCGAAACAGAACAAAACGAAACAAAACAAAATCAACATATTGTGAAGCCTAGAGGTGGCAGCACTTCTGGGGTTCGGTGGCCCCCACATGTCATCAAGGACCAGGATCCCTTTGCTCTTTGAGATGGGGGCACCTTAGGCTTGTTTCCTCCTGGCCAATAGATGGCTGCTGCTGTGCCAGCCATCACCTGAACACACAGCCTCTTTAGAGGCTGACTCATTTCTCCTTCATCAACTCTCTTTATCAAAAAGGAAAAGTTTTCCAGGTGCCCCGACTGCCACCCAGGTTTCCTCCAGCCCGCACGCACTCACAGGGGGACTCTGTCCCCTGCATTCTGTGCACAGGCCAGGTGGGTGGTTCTTCAGGTGCATCTGGGATGCCATCCC
>NW_011889051.1:1162824-1177275 GCF_000151845.1 Pteropus vampyrus
CCAGCTCCTCCTGGGCCACCGGGTTCCAGCGGCGTCATAGAAACTCTGGGGGTGCAAGATTTCTAAATTTCACCCAGTTTTCCAGGTTGTTTATCAGGGCGGAAGGCTAGAACATAATGTAACCAAGCCTGTCGACTTAATGGGTCGCGAGTTCAGACGTGTGGTTTAGAGGCCCCCCCTGGTTATTCCCACCCTGGGCTGCCCCGATGTCCGGGCTGAGCCTGACGGGGCGGTGGCCCTGAGTGGCCATTACGGCGCCTCTTCCATTAACATGTTATCTCGTGCCGCTGTTCTCATGCAGCTTTCAAAGCGGCCGCGGGCCGGGGCCTCCCTCCGATCCTGGCTCCATAATGCTGAGCGCTCTGAAGCGAATACATCACATAATTCAATCGTGCCGTTTACCTTTCTCTTCTAGAAGAAAAACGATTAAGACACTCTACACATGGGGCCCACGTACATCGGCACTGGGACTTTTCCACGCCGCAGACGTGTCCTCGCTCGTCTTAGTGGCTTTGTTTCCCCAGTGGGTATATTTTCACAGCTGCCTTTCTCCCTGTGCCTCCTAATGGCCCTTGAAGAATGCCACCTCCTAATGAGGATTGGGCGCTTGGCGAGAAAGCCGCCACAGAGTATTTGTGCTCAGAACTGTGCCAGGTTCTGCCAGAGACAGAAAATTATAGTGCGTGGTTCCCGCTCTTAAAGTAGAGAGGAAGCCGAGGAGGAATACAGATCAGGAGAGCATATATTGGAAAAAAAAAAAAATTCTCAACAATTTTAACTAAAAAGTTAATAGGTAATATGTTCGCGTGTTTAGAAGTTAATAAACCATAGAAGGCTCCTCTCTCCTCATCAGAAACCCTCTAACCACCCAGTTTCCCCCTCAGTGGGCAGTCGACCTTCCTCGTTGCTTCTACAGATATTGTATATGTGTGTAAACCAGTTCACATACTTGTGCATTGTATATGTGCACACACGTGTTTCTTCTTTCTTTTGCACGTGAGGTCATAGGCTATGCACTGAAAAAATGGCTATTTTTAGAAGAGTTTCAATGTCACAGCACAATCGAGCAGAAGGTACAAAGGTCTCTCATCTACCTCCTACCCTCCCCCCAGCCTCCCTCTCTGTCAACAGGCCCCACCAGATGGTGCGTTTGTTACAAGGGATGAACCGACATCGATTCGTTCGTCTCGCCTGGAGTCCGTGGTTGACACAGCGGTCACTCTTGGTGGTGTACATTCTGTGGATTCGGGCAAGGGCATGACGACATGTATCCACGTTGTAGTATCATATGGGGTGATTTCACTGCCCTGAACGCCCCCGGAGAAGACATGATAATGCTTATCAGTCTAGAGCAGGGGATGGCCGAGTTCTTCTGTAAAGAGCCCGACAGTAAATATTCAGGCTTCGTGGGCCATACAATCTCTGTCATAGCTACTCGGCCCTGCTATTGTGGAAGGAGCGGCCCCAGGTGCCATGTAAGCTAATGAGCATGGCTGGCTTCCAAGCAAACTGTAGTACGGACATTAAAATAGGAATTTCATGTAATTTTAACCATCATGAAATATTCTTTCTTTTGATTTTTTTTTCTCAACCATTTAAAAATGTGACACCTAAGCCTGCTGGCCGCACAAAAACAGGCCGCAGGCTCAATCGGACCCTGAGCTGTAGCTGCCGAACCCCGGACTAGGGCAGTGACTTCTGATTGTTCATAGAACAAAAGTACTTCCTGAGCTATTCATAGGCATGAGGAAGAACGAGGCTGGGAACTACTCCAGACCCTGTGTCTTTCTTAGAGAGTCATAGCGCGCGTTAGCGTATTAAAGGCTCTGAGAAGTCCTGCAGTAAAAAAACCTCATTCACTACGTTTGTGCTGTTTAGAGCAGCACTATCCAAACGTGGCCACGAGAACCTGCCTCCTCCTGCTCCTTTGTTTCCTTCTTCCCCTCCTCCACCTCCTCCTTTTGTTTTTCTGCCACAGAATATGTATTCACTTGTCATAGAGCTAGTCTTCTGAAGAACTGGGAAAGTTTAGCCAGAGGTCCCCAGAGAGCTCCACCCCTGAAATGGGAAGGCTTTCTTTGAGGGACACCTGCTGCTGTTTGGGGCTCGAGGGTCTCTAACCTGCCCACACCCTCCCCGCCTGGTCCCCATCTCAGTCCAGCACCTGCACCCACTCAGCTGCTTGGACCAAAAACATCAAATTCTCCCTCGGTCGCTCTCTTTCCTTCATAATCCACCTCCAATTCATCAGCAAGTATGTTCGATTCTACCCTCAAAACACACTCTGAATCCAACCGCTTCTCACCCCTCCCCCTCCTCCACCCCACCTACAGTAAGGAGCCTCCCACAGCTTCCGCTAGACCAGTGGTCTCCAAAGTGGGGATGATGGGAAACCACTCAGCCTTTTGTTCATATTTACTCATTTCCCACCCTTTGTCTATTTAACAACGTAAATGCTGTACATTGTTAAATTACTAAAATAGAACATGTTTATAATTTATAAATAGCGTGTGTGTGTGTGTGTTTCTGTATCTGTGTACATAGAGAAAGGGGCGGAGAATTTGGATCATTTTTGCAAGCAATTTGTCACACACACACACACATACACACAGAATGAAATCCAACTGTCCTCCTGAGAACTCCTGAAATGGAAAAAAATATGCAAGATCCCTAAAGGCATTGGAGAGGTAACAAGGCAGTGACAAAGTGGAGGGCTAAGATCTGAGAGACTAATGTCATGCGGAAAGGTGAGCCAGCATCTGTGACCGCATGCCCCACGTGTCTTTTTGCAGAGGAAGAAAGAAGCTGAGAGTTAGAAGCTGATAGAGCTGTTGGAGGACAAACGAGGATAGGAGAACAAATTTTAGCCTTCAGGGCCTGCAAGGAACTGGAGGCCCCAGACACCTCCACGCCCCCGGGGCATTGGGTTTGGGAAAATCCCACAGGGCTACAGCCTAGGAGTAAGAGTTGACAAGAAATAGACTGACCTTCCCAGGAAAGAAAGGCCAGCTTCGAATTGTTTCAATTCTAGATTCAATTAATGAGATTAGGAATTGCTAGTGCCCACAGCTGCCTTTCTCTCTGGCAAAAATAATCCCTCTTACAGCTCTATTTTTTTAAATATGGGTTTGACATTCAATCAAAATAACCTGTGCCCGAGGAGACGAAAACAATGATATTTATAAAAAAAGAAAGAGAGAGAATTAAGAGGTAAAAGAAACATACCAACAGGAAATCCAAGTAGTAGACTTCAACTATGTTTAATATATTCAAGGAAATACATATGAGTTGAGGATTTTGGCAGGAACTAGAAACTATAAAAGAGAAGCAAAAGAAAATCTTGGAAATTAAAACTACAACAAATTAAGACCCCAAAATTTCATACAGATTAGACACAGCTGCGGAGAAAATTAGCAAACGGGAATAAGAAAAATATCTAGAAAGAAGCACAGGGGGAAGAAAGCACGAAGGAGCCGGAGATCTAAGGATGCAGAGAAAAGTCAAACATGCATATATGTGAAGTCTCAGAAGGAAAGAAGGGAGAAAATGAGGCAGAAGTAATAGTTGAAAGATAGTGACTGAAAAATTTCCAAAACAGATGGCCACTGTGAAACCACATATTCCGGAAGGACTGTGAATCCCAAGCAAGATAACCATGAAGGAAACATCTCAGTGCAGCATAGTGAAACCTGCTGGCTGCCAAAGACAAGAGGAAACCTCAAAAGAATCAAATTCAACTTCCCTACGACTGCCGACAAAGACTGCATGACCTGGCCCTGTCTTTTCGACTTCGTCTCTTAGCACCTTCCACCTTGTTTACACTATTCTAACCTTTTGTCCCCCAGTTTTATTGTGACATCATCGTTGGCATATAACATCGTATTAGTCCAAGGTGTACAACCTAATGGTTTGATATACGTATATATTGAGAAACGATCACCACGATAAGTTTAGCTAACGTCGATCACCTCACGTAGTTACAAATCTTTTTCTTCAGATTTACTCTTAGCCACTTTCAAGTATACAATAGAGTATTATTAACTATCATGATCATGTTGTGCATTACATCCCCAGGATTTATTTATCTCATAACTGGAAGTTTGTACCTTTCGATGTCCTTCATCCATTCCCCCATGCCTAACACTCCACCTCCAGCAACTACTAATCTATTCTCTGTATCTGTGAATTCAGTTTTTATAAGCGAGATCATATAGTATTTGTCTTTGTCTGTCTGACTTATTTCACTTAGCATAATATCCTCAAGGTCCACCATGTCGTTGCAAATGACAGGATTTCCTTCTTTTTTTTAATGACTGAATAATATTTCATTGTGTGTGTGTGTGCGTGTGTGTGTGTGTGCGTCTGTGTGTGTACGTTTTCTTTATCCACTTATCCATTGATGAACACTCAGGGTTGCTTCCACGTCTTAGCTATTGTAAATAATTCTGCAAGGACATGGCGGGTGCAGATGCCTTTTTGAGATGCTGATTTGTTTCCTTCGGATAGATACCCACAAGTGGAATTGTCGAGTCATACGGTAATTCTATTTTTAAATTTTTGAGGACCCTCCATACTGTTTTCCATCATGGCTGCACCAATTTCCCGCCAACAGAGTACGAGGGTTCCTTCTCCACATCCCCCCCTGCACTTGATACCTCTTGTCTTTTTGATGACAGCCATTCTAACAGGGGTGAGATCACTTTTGCCTTCTTGATTGGAGATTCTTTGAACATGACAAGCGTGTTCCCAAGTCAGGACTGCTGTTCCGTCTGCCTAGAAAGTTCTTCCCAGATATATGTGTGACTTCTTCCCTGACTTCACTCAGGCCTCTGCTCAAACATCTGACCACCCTCGGAACATCTTAGTTCCTGCCATGGTTCCCTATTTACTTCTGCGGTATTTTTCTTTGGAACCTGAATCAATATGACATGTATATTTATGCATTATTTGGTCTTTGTCACTAGAATGGGACCCCCCGTGCGATCAGGACATTTTCTTATTCATCCCTGTATTAAATCCACTTAGCACAGTGCTTGGCCCAGAGTAAGCCCTCTATAAATATTGTCGGATGCATTAATGAATGAAGGAATGAATGAGTGAAGGCTTGGCACTTGGTAGGTGCCATAGGCATGTAAAATCATTCTAAGTCATCCTATACACTGAGAGACAGGCCACTTCGTTCTGACGGATTTATTGGGGGGCACTCGTTCCGCAGGGGTGGGTGACCTCATCAGGTGGGGTCAGTCCCCAGGACAGTCCCCAGGAAAATAGTTCTTTACTTGCATTAGGAGACTACTGCTCCCCCCTCTACGAAGGCAAAACAGCAAATTATCAGAGCCTTCTGCGAAAGTCAGCCTCCTTTTCAGAAAGCCGACGTTTGTTCTGGCGAGGATTATGTGTTTCGTGATTTTTGAGTCCAACTTAGAAAACTTTATGACAGCCAATTAATCTATTTTAAAAGACCCGGTCAATGCAATTGAGAAGTTTTCCCTGAGATAATTGAGATGAAGCTTGAAAGAGATTAAAAAAAAATTTTTTTTAAAAAGTCTTTTTATTTATCGCACAGCCAAAGGTGAAGCCATCTGTTACCATAACGACCGTCTTTAAGGGAAAGCTGGAAAGATGCCAACAACAAGTAAATACACCCCTTAAACGTCCACCGAGATCCTGCAAAGTTGTTCCTTCTCTTGCCCTCTCTCTCTCTGCTGCCCTTAGGTGACTGAGGAGTAAACGACTCCAGGTGTTCGCTGCTGTCATTGATGAGTTCAGGGGTTGAGCGGCACTCAGGGTTCACGGCACCAATATCTGATTTGTTAGATGAGCGTTTCCTGGAGACAGAGATGGGAGGACTCGGACGCTGAGGCCAAATTTCCTCTTGGGGTAGCTTTTGACCCTGTCCTTTCCCTAGGGGCAACTGACACACAAAACCTTCCTATGTCGTGCTGGGTCAGTTTACACCAAGAATAATTAAGTGGACCTGCTGCCGGAAAAGCCAGGCCAGCTTGGGGCCAACGGGTGCCATGCTGGCCCCTCATCAATGACTCTGGTGTCCATCACACACAAGAGTTTCCAGATTTCTGAGATCTACGATGGGCACGGTAACGCGGGGGAGATGACAACATGGTCCTAGAGTTGGGCTTTCTGGAGTCTGCTCAGCAAACTGTGATTGAAAAATTGCAAGCCACGCTACGCACTGCCCACCCCCACCCAAAGCTCTTTCTCCATCAATACGGTCGAGCTGAAACTTCGGGCGGCCGCTGCCCCTTCGATCTTTCCTGCTGGTTTCTGATGGAGACAGGCTTTGTACTGAGGATCATTTTCACTTTGCAAGTAGGTGTGCAGGAGATTGGATGGCAGCGTAATGTCAGAGACACTTTAATTCCAGAGCCCTGGTTTAGGTGAATGTGGAAAATCTCCAGACGGTGCTATATTAGATTTTCACCCCAGTGATGCAGGGCGGTCCATGCAGAGGTCAGTATGGATGTGGTAATTAGGGGGAGAGATTGCGGTCGTCAGTGACGGCTCTGGTCCCGGGCATTATGACCAGCTGGCCCCAGTGCAAAGGGGCTGACACTTCTGCTTCTGATGAAAAACAGATGCAAATATGATTGGTGTAATTGCAGGAAGCCTCGTTAATGGGACAGGGATTCTGCAAAAAGAACACCTCGGGAAAAGGCAGGCTTTCTTTCGGTTTGTCTCTAAATGGAGGTGATTCTCTCGCCAGCACTTTAAAATGCTGACAGTGTCCGCCCCTGATTGTTGAAGAAATCAGGCCAGTGAGTTTTGCAGCTTTGACAGTCCTTACTCAGAAAGTGACGGGCTGGCAGGAAGAGAGGGTGGTGCGTCGTAGCTGTCTTTGTTTGTGGAGTGAGCGTTTAATCATGACTATTGTGACATGGGTCCTGTGTGGACTTGCGACACCATCAGGGGACATAGCTTACTGTACTGGAAGGCATCTGGCCCACAGGCCACTGTTGTAAGATAGGGAAACAGCACATTTGTGTTTTGTTTATGAGTCTTGTTCAATTCCCCTGAAAGTTTACTTCCACTTTCCTGCCCGACTGTTATTCTCACTTCCCTGATATCTCATTAAGGTCATAGGAAAAGGAACAAATTGTTTCTTGCCAAAGGTCATCTTTTGAAAAAGCACATTTGGCTTTCAAAGAAAGGCACCAGGGTTCCTGGCCTCAATGGAGAAATGAGCTGATCCTGTGAACTTCGGAGCTGAAGGGTCCAGGCAGAGAAGCCACACGCTAGAGAAATCTTGAGAATGGGGACAAGCTTGAGCGTAAACGAGGCGAGGGAGTGAGTTCTCCGAGAGGAAGACAGTTGACCAACAGCCCGACACAGGCCCGAGGAGGAAGGGAAGGGGGGAAAGACGCCGCCATCAGGAAGAGAGTTTTAATTGCTTTGGTGTTTCCCATGATGGTGGCACGTTAAGGAGACAGGTCCTCCCTCTTTGAACTGCGCAAACGAGTGGCCAACTGACCCACAACAGCAGATCTTTCTGCTTGGAGCATGGTCACTTGGGGAGCCGTGTGTTGACCTGACTTTGAAGAACCCCCCCTTTCACAGCCTGGGGCCTCTGTCAGACTGGTCTGTGGCTTTGTGGGCTCCAGTGCCACCTGAGTGAAGACTTGACCCCTGGGGCTGGCACGTACAGCCCCGTGATCTGCCTCAGTCAGCCACCCCTTTGTCACCCCTTCCTTCTACGGTCCCTATGTTCCAGCTAACTAGGCACCTGGCGTGTTCTGGGGCACCTGTCTCCATGGCAACCTTTTCATCATCCGGAATGCCCTCGCCACCTTCCTCGCCCAGCAGTACCATCTGTATTCATTAGTCTCAACCCGAAGGTCAGCCCCTGACCTTCTGTGGGGACCATAGCTTGGTTCTCTAGCTACTAGAGCAAGCACGGTCACCCTTCCTTCTCACGATACCGAAGCCAGCCTTGATCTACGCATCTACCTGGAGTCTAGATGCTGCCTGCCATTCAGAGACGAGCAGGGCCTTCTCCTCACCTTCGCCTCTTTGTACCTGGTCCAAACAAATACCCACAAGTGTTCAGTACATGTCAGCTAGAGAAACGAGTGTGCTTTGTGGTGGGATTCTCTTTCAGATTTTTAAGGAACCAAGAGTTCACTTTCAAAAATGGGTTGGTGAAGCCTGCACCAAAAAAGAAATATCTGAGATGCTGGACGTCATATCAGAAATAGCAGGTGACTCATATTCTGCTGGGAAGGTGATGTTTTGTTTAAGAATTCTGAGTCCGAAAAAGCTAAGATTAAAGCCTTCAATCCTTCCCTCCCTCTCTCTATCATCCATCCATCCATCCATCCACCATCCATCCATCCATCCATCCATCCACCATCCATCCATCCATCCATCCATCCATCCATCAACCATCCATCCATCCATCCATCCATCCATCCATCCACCATCCATCCACCATTCATCCACCATCCATCCTTCCGTCCATTCATTTATTTATGATTTCATTTCCCCCAAGTACTGATGACACTATAAGACAAATAGGACAATGTTCCAGTCTTGAGAAGCATGTAGATTTTTTCCTCAGAGATATTCATGGCTATGTGATTATTATTATCAGGGGAAATTCAAGACAACATTTGAAGGTAAGGGAATGGATATATATAAATTAGAGTGTCCTTTGATGAAACGTTACCTGTTCATAAAAATGATCGCTAAGGGTAGATCATAATATAAAAAACGGCATGATATATAGTACGAAGTGAAAAAGTGCATATAGCACTTGAAATAAGTATATTCAATGAAGAAAATTCTGGAAGGAAATGGAAAAAATATGAACAGCGGCTCAAGTGGTGGGAATAGAGGTGACTCCCCGTTCTTCCTTCTATTCCTGTGCATTTCCCAAGTTTTCCTTAAAGAACCCATTCTCTCTGCACCGCCCCTGCTTCTTGAGTAGAGTGCTTAAGCGGAAATGTTCTCTATACTTTCTTTCGACTACTTGAATCTATATCAGTAGAGTTTGCCCCACAGAACAGAAAAGATATACTGTCTTTCTGTGATTAAAAAAAATCTGTGCGTGTATATAAAATAATATATATACACAAATATACATATAAACCTATGTGTGTATGTAAAATAAATACACAAAATAATATATATGTATACACATATAAATATAAACACACACACACACACACACACACACACACACACATATATACCTTGTTCCTTTTTCCTACCTCAGATGTTTTTTGTCTTGTTTCCAAACTGATTAAACCTGGGTGGGCTTTGCCGCTAGACACCCTGTTGGGATGGAAGCCCAAAGACTTCAAGCCAGTCACTTGAGCATCTCTCTGTGGCCACACTGAAGAATCAGCCCTCAATTTTTTTCCTTTGGGAGAAACTATTAAAAGGCCCGTTTATAAGCGTTAATGTGAGCGCGTCTATTTCCACTGATCAAATCACACTTTCCTTGGCTGACATTAGCTCATGGTGTTTATCTGGGCTTCAGATCCTTTGCAGTTTAATATTCAATGTCACTGTTTCCCCGTGGGCACTTTTCACTGCGTGTCTCTCGAACCTCTCATTTCATCCGCTGTCTTTCCCTGGCTGGTGGTCCCACGTGTTAAATTACCTCTCCCTATTCACTTCTGGAGTTCCTGCTGTAAGGCGGCAGGACACGTTTTTGTTGGCAGCCTCTGCACAGATTAAGACTCTGAAGGATTTCGACATGCTCCAAGGGCATTCGTATGCGGTCATTGGAAAACACAGTGACTTTCCTGGCAGCTGAGGTCTGAAGTTACCTCTCTGGCGCTGGCACAAACCTCAGCACCCCCAGAGCTGCCGATGAGAGCTCTGGGGACACCCCCGCATCTTGGGGATGCTACTGGGTCTCACACGGGCCTCTTGGTGAGGCCACCTCCAGCCCGTTTCTTGGCTGGTGACAACACTAGAGACAAGCACCAGTTCCTGAGTCCTTCCTTGGGCTGGGAAGAGCTGTGAGTGCTTTTTACGAATCGTCCCCTTTATGCTGAGGAAATTGTGACTGCCCATGGTCACATGGAAATCTGTGTGGCTCCCAAATCTTCCCTCTTAGCCTCTGTGCTTGTCCGTTCCTGCATCTCACTCTGCTCCACAGCACAAGGGACTCCTGTGTCCCTTGGATTGGAAAGAAGACTCAAGGAACATGGAATAATAATATAGGTTCTACATGAAATGAGCCTCTTCTAACTGAAAAGCGGTGGGAATGGACTTGGGGAAACTTCAAAAAGGGGACAGATTTAAAAAATGCCATTATTTTAAGCTCATGAGGACTCGACGGAGAATTAGAACTTGGCATCATTCTCGAGAAAGAAGGACAGTAACCCCAAGAGGACCCTGTTAGCAGCCTGTCATGCAGCTCCCAGTGGAGTGGTGCGTCTGCTCCCTCGTCGGCTGTGTAACCACGGACTTGATGGATCTCGTCAATTACAGCTCTCCGTGACATGATGTTCTTGTCTGCTGTCACACCGGGATTGTGTATTCAGCCCTCACAGCACTCCTGTTCACCTGTCCTAGGCTGGGGAAGAAATCTGTCGCCATTTGCATCAGACAACGTTGCATTTTGGGGGGTACATACGTTTTTGCTACTCTGTTTTTGGATCGTGCTGAGATATTATCAACTAATAGAGCAGAAGGGGTCTTCTTCACGGGCGGAGTTCACTATCTGCACCCGAGGCTTTCAGGGGTCCGAATCCCACCGGGGCTGCGAGCGCTGAGCTCCCTTAGCCTGCTGTTGGGTGTCACTCGGCAGGTGCAGGGCCTTGCGGCTTAGGAGGCAGGCGTGCCCTTGGACCCCAACCTGCCATCGATGCCCTGCGTTGCCAGGCACATGCATCCCTTCAGAGACCCACTTACACTCGGCAGGCAGACGAGCCATCACTCCGCGAATCTCACAGCGGGCGCAGCTTGTCGAGCGCTGGAGCCGGCCCTCTCTGCTTTACATCTCCTCATACTCGAAGTGACGTACTTCTAATACCAGGAAAAGGGGAACTCGTACTCCTTGGTATCCCCAAAGAGGAAGCGAAACAAACGAGGAACACAATTCCATTCAAGAAAAATAAAACCAAAACTGCTTACAGTGACACAGACTGGTGCCTGCAGTGAGGGGGGGGGGGCTCCTGAAAGGAGACTCGGGGCGGGGGGCTTGTTAAGAGTGGGATGAGGAAATGAGGAGCCATCCTGGGCCCCGGGACCTTGGTTTGGAGAAGACGCCCTGGCGAGCCCCGTCGCCATCCCTTCCGAGTGATGTCTTGCGCATGGCTTTGCACAAGGCCTTGGCTTTGCTTTCTTGGTTTAATCCAAGACGCGCAGCCGGCCATTGTTATGAGCCCTGGCTCCTTCCAAAACGGAGTGAGCCTGGCCATGGGTCCCCTCCCCTGGGGCTGCAGCAATGCCTCGGTGGGTGTCGGCCAGTTTGCACACACGGGCTGTGACACGGGGGGACGAGAGGGACAAGGGGAGAGGTTACCTCTCAGGCACTTCCTTCCTCCCTTGGTAACTCCCGAGTTCTTGCTCAGGGTTACCGGGAGGGCGGGCTAACTCATTTGCTGTGACACTGGCAGGTGTGGCGGGGAGAAGCCAGCGTAGCTGCACCTCCGGGCGGCCCCTTGCTGAGGGTCCGTCCTGCCTCGTGCGAGTGGGTTGTGGGGACGCAGACGGCGTGATCTTCATGAAGGACGGTGTCCGCAGGGGCTCACTGCTCGGTCGTCATGGGCTCACGGTCACAGGCCAGTCTCAGCCTGGGCTCGTGCGTGTGCCGGTGTCCCGCCGGCTGGCGGAGGAAATGAGGGGTCACCAAGTGGCGTGAAGGCAGGCGGCGACGGCGAGGAGGCTCACGCCGGCCTCTCGCCCTCCCCCCGAGCGGGTGGAATTCCAGGCACCGTGAACTTGGGGGGGAATAAACTGCATCTTCGTTTTCACTGACGTCTCCGTCTAAGCGAGTTCAGCCTGGCCCTGCGTCGCCGGGCCAGCGCCAAGCAGCAGGGCAGTCGGTAGTTCCTGTCACGTCACCACAGAAACCCCGGGTGACTTCCTATCATGCCACGGTTGTCACAGGCATTTAGAAGGAGGGTTTCCACTCATCGCCCTTTCAAAATGTCAAGCGTGGCCAGGCCCGCTGCGGGCACTTGTCATCTCAGGTGTGAAAGGAGCATGTCTATTGTGATGTCAGAAACCGAAGAAATGTTTCGATGACCCTGTGGGTTTCGGGGTCATTGGTTCTCTCCGGAACCCTGCGTGTCTTATTTTATGTACCTGGGAGCGTTCTTCTGAGAAGGGGTCCGGAGGCCTCCCCGCCGACGTGGCCACACAAATTAGGGACTTTGAGTACACAAGGCCTTTGCCCTTTTCCTTGGCCTCAATGCCCAGTATGTCCCTGTCCTCACGGAATCACTGGGGTGCTGCAGGTGGAACGTCCCCGAGTTCTTGGGGAATCGGAAATAAGTCTGGGGGTACGAGGGGGGGTGCCTTCTGGGCCAGGACGGCACAGCCCCTGCAGTAGGAAAGGTGCAGACTCGGTCAGCCCCGGACCAGGTGGGAGCCTAGCCGTGGACTTAGGTTGCTCCAGCTTCCTCCCCTTGACGACCGAGCAGTGAGCCCCTGCGGACACCGTCCTTCATGAAGATCACGCTGTCTGCGTCCCCACAACCCACTCGCACGAGGCAGGACGGACCCTTCCTTCCTTCCTCCACGCTTGGGGCTCAGACCCCTCAGTGGGGGCCGGTCTTTGGGCGAGTGTTGGGCTTCTAAGCCCCCTCCACCGAGAGGTCTCTGGGGAGCCAACAGGGTCAGCGAAATGTGTGGAAGTCTTTTTTTTTGCCTTTATGAAAGTAGTAATGTTTGTTCCTTGTAGAAAATCGATTAGTTAAAAAGAAAAACATCGTCATTACTTTCTGCCGCTCAAATCCGCTGCGAAGGATCTGGGGTTGGTCTTTTATACGCTAAGAGACCCAGGAGACAGACTGTTTGGCACCTGCCTGTCTTCTCACTCAGCAATTCATTCCGAGCGTCTTCTCACGTTAAAATGTTTTCCCATACTTTTCTGTCGCGATTAATTTTTATCCCCCGTGTACCTGTTCAACCTCCTGGTGTTCACACACAGACTTTTTTTTACTGTTATAAATGATACCCATCTGTGTCCATGAATCAATATTTACTGCAGGAGAAGGTTTTGTTTTGTTTTGTTTTGTTTTGTTTTTGTCTCAATCTATAAAAGAGGCTTTTGTTCTCACTGGCAATACTAACTATGAGATGTAGAAATTGAAGTAAAAACGAAACCTTTCAAGTAACCAGCTGGGATAGATGCCCACTCATGAACGAATTCAGCCAACACTCACAAACCCCTCGGCCACCCAGGAAGCAGCCAGGTGCTGATGGAATGGCCCTTGCTGGTCCCGCCCCGGGCGGGGGGGAAGTAGGGACGGGGAGAGCGGATTGGGACGTGGTCGGTGTCCAGGACTGCCTTCGAGGGAGGACAGGAAGGGAGTGTGCGTGTGTCGGAGCCATGAGTCAACTTCCCAAGTGGTGGCTTGTGGTGAGTGTTATGTGGAGTACAGAAAGTTCTAGAAAGCAGGGCACCTGGGCTTGGCTGTGTCTCTAATTAGCATCGAGACCATGGGTTTAACATCACCACTCATGTCCTTTAACCGAACACCTACTTTTTCTGATTCTGGTCTGTTTTAAGGATCAAAATAGCTACTTTGGGTAAAAATGCTGAAGAACAACTTATTTCAGTAAAAGGTGTAGGGAGCGTTTTTGATACTGAAGGGAGTTAAGATCTAGAGCCCGTTGTGAGTATGACTTTTCTGAAGAAAAACACAGGGTCTCCCTGCTCTTGCCGCAGGAAGGAACCCTGACACCTTGACTCTGACCTCACTCACCCTCCGCCGAGGACTGAAGGTCCCCGGGACCAGGCCACGGGCGAAGGGTCTCAGGCCGCGGCCGTAGGATCTGCGAAAGCTGAACAAATTTGTTTACACGGCTGGTCAGCTCGGGAAGACATCTTGGTCCCTGGTCTCTTCCGCCCCGAAATGACCAGGGCCAGCCTCTGGGGTCTGTCAGGGGGTTGCCTTGTGTCCCCCTCATAAGATATGTTAAAATCCTGATCCTCAGTACTTCAAATGTGACTTGCTTTGCAACAGGGTGTTTACAGAGTTTATCGCGTTAAAGTGAGGTCCTAGGGTGGGCCCGAATCTAATATGGCTGGTGTCACTACAGGAAGTGGGAGTTTGGAAGAACTTCGGGTCATGTGACAGTGAAGGCAGAGAACAGGTGATTTGCCTACAGGCCTAGGAAAGCAAAGTGCCAGAAGCTCAGAGAGGCCTAGGCCAGGTTCTCTCTCGCAGCCTCAGCCAGCCCTGCTGGCACCGTGATTTTGGACTTCTGGCCTCCAGAGCTGTGAGACAGTCCTTTTCTGTTGTTAAA
>NW_011889051.1:1179810-1198267 GCF_000151845.1 Pteropus vampyrus
GGGCTGGCCTTGGGCCCCGCATCTCTGCCTAAGTGTCAGAGCATGGGCCTTGGGCGTGCGTTCAAACCTCGGCTTTTCTACGATAAGCTGTGGGACCCGGCGCTGTTTCTTAACCGCTCTGTGCCTTACTCGCCCCCCGTAACGTGGTTTTGACCACAGTCGCTGCCTCAGGGGTGACCGTGTGTGACATCCTTAGCTCCAGTGCCTGGGAAATGATCAACGTCATCCCTGTGACCTGGTCGAAGCTGTGACTCTGAGATTTATCGCATGGAAGACTCGACCCACCATTTGTTTATCAAAGATCAGGCGAAGGAAATGTCACTCTGTATTCGCGTCCCTGAAAATATTAATATTTGGGCACCTGGTCACGCCCGGCAGCGCTCGTCACTCCTCCTCCTCGGGGCCCTCCGGCTTTCTCCTGCCTCTTCTACTCTCCCCAATTCTCCTTGATCCCCAAACTCGAATGCCTCCCAGAGCAGGACAGGAAGGGGCGACACTGTGCACAAAGCCAGAGTCTTCCAGAGCGGGCTCGGGGAGGGAGTGGCTGCGGCCCCCGCAGGTTAGTAGTCGTATTCATATTATCGACAGGTGGTGAAGCCGGGGCTTGAACACGGGTCTACTTCATAAATAGGAGCAGATGTGAAGCACACGTCCCAAGTCTCTGCGAGCCGGGCTGCGGGCTGTGGGGTATGGTTTTCAGGGGTTCTGTCTTTGCGAAGGACCCCGAGGTCACTCCCAGGTGCGGGACGAACGTCCAGTTGGTCTGGAACTGTCCTAAGGGCGGCCTGGAGATCTCGACCCGTTTGTGCCGCGCGGGGACACGTGGTTTCCCGCCTTTCGGGACGTGTGTTTTGCGCTGCCATCCAGCGCAACCTCAGCACCTTAGGGACAACTCCCTTGGGTGCTGAGCTATTTGAGGAGATGAAAACAAGACCGTAAGTGAATGTCGTCTCTGCCCTAGTGGACCGGCAGTTTCGGGGGGAGCTAAACCACGTTCGGGAGGTCTGGAAGTGACAAATGCTGAAGGTGACAGTGTTTCCCCAAGTGCAGGGGGACGTGAGCAAGGGGGAGCGGGAAGGGGGGATGGCAGTGGTGGCGGCAAAGGCTCGCGTGTCCCATGATTATCAGTGAACGGGAGGGACTGTGACAGAAACGCACGTGTCCAAGAGAACTTGAAGGGGACCATCAAAAACCCTGATTTCCGTCAGAACCGTCATGAAAATTCACCACGCATGGGCAGGAGCTGTGGGTGTTTGTTCTGCGCTTCAAACTACTAGAGAAAGGACAGTCCACACTGGACTTTGTGCTCCGGGGACTCTGAAAGGAAATGCATAGGTCGGGTTTTTTGGCAGCTTCGGAAGCACAGAACAAACCAGGCCCGGAGGAAGTTAGCATAACAATAGTGGGCAAGGCCAGCTCTGTCCCCTCTCAGCAGCCTTCCTGGAAAACACAGTGTGAGCCGCGTGAACCCTGGGGGTTAGGAGGGGCAGACAGCTCCTTCCAAGCAGGACCTCCTGGGCAGCGGGTGGCCCAGGAACTGTCCCCAGCTCTCTCCGGAGAGGTCTTGAGCCAACTCCGTGCCAAGCGCAGTGGTCTAAGCACAGAGGGAGCAGCCATGGCCGGGACAAGTCCGTGCCCTTGGGAGGTGCTCCGTCTGGTGGTGGTCCTCACACTTCAGCTGTATCAGAACCGGGTGGTGCCCCACCCCCAGAGTTTCTGATTCAGCAGGTCTGGGGTGGCGCCTGAGACTCTGCATCTCTAACATGCTCCCAGGTGATGCCCACACTGCTGGTCTTGTGGCCACACTTTGAGAACCGCTCATCCAAGATGGAGCCCCAAACTTTGGAGGCCTGGGTGTCCTCTGGCTCATCTTTTGGAGATTCTGATTCAGTAAGTCTGCTGCGTTCCGAGGTGAACACATGCATCTGGACAGTGTCCCTGGGGGTTCTGACACTGAGAGCTGGCATTTTGGCAGGCGTGCTTGTTGCTGCAGCTCCCCAGGTCCCCCCACTAGAGAGCCGGAATCTGGGGCAGGGTCCTGACCCGATATCTCTATCAAGCACCCCAGGCGCCTCATGCTGGGCCAGATGACACCAGCTAGGTGGGGGACAGGGTGGGAGTGAGTCTCCTTTGCTCAACCAGAGAGGAAGCATCTGTTGTCCCCTTGTCAAGCCCTGGTCTTCCCCGACCAGGGGCAAGTGCCAGGCCCAGCACCGCGGCCATTAGCGTGGCCCAGTAAAAGCCCGATGGTCCTTCGTGTTATGCTTGGCACCCAGCGAGCTGCCCACACCGTTCTGTGTTCTCAGCAGTGGAAACGGCCGGCAGTTGTCAGGAAAATTCTGCTCTTTGCTCACACTCACCGGGGCTGGGTCTTGGGCTTCAGTGTGTCCCACTCCCCAGCTTTAGCGGCTGTTGACTGGTTTCCACGTTAAGAGGCTCAGTGGTCCTGATGGCATTTTGAGCCTTTACCTGTCCATCTCCCGAGAAAGCACAGATGCTCTCTGATGGCTAATAATATCCAGTGGCTAACGACGCAGATGCTTATGCAAATATGGGCTCCTGAATTCTCATTTTGCCCAAGCCAGATTTATGCAACCTGCTGCGCTGAGTCATGCTCCCCCCACCCCCCAAAACACACACACTCATGAGACTGACGAAGCTGAACACAGAGCCTTGCAAAAACAGTGTCCTAAGCGAAAATGTTCCAGCTCCACCCCATGCAATTCTGTGACGGGTACTTTGGGAGATTCCCCGTGGAAGTCCCAGAGCCCGAAGGGAGATTTAGGGGTCAGAGGGCAGGGAAAAAGGACAAAGGGAGGTTTTTGCCTCAAGGCTCTATTTCAGGGTGACCATGATAAGCGCATGGAGGAAGTGTCATTCAGACGCATCCAGGAAGTATGGGATCTGTGCCCTTTCCCTCCTGGGTGGGGCCAAGGGGCAGGGCGGGGGTGTAGGCTCCAGCGAGGCTCCCCAACCACCGCAAGCTTGGGACCTCTCAGTTTCTGTGTCTGTAAAACGGGAGGAAAATGTCTTTCTCTCTGCAGAGGCAGATCTTGAGAGGAATCGAGCTGGCTCCCGCTGTGTGCCACCGCCAGCTGCCAGCCTGGCCCTCCCCAGCAATGGGGCCGGGGCGGTGTGGGGGGGCACCCCCTCCACTAGGAGTCGGGTTTTAATGGGGAACCCACCTAGTAAAGTAAGAGGACTCTAAGGGCAGCAGCGGGTCAGGAGAGAGAAACGCTTTCTGGCTGTCTACATGCGTCTTCACAGCTATCCTGGAAAGTGGGTGCTGGTGGGTGCCTCCCTCGTTATTAGTTTCATTAATGCTGTTTGCCCTCCCGTGGCTTCCATGGAGTGAGTCCTCAGCAGTGGCACATGGATGGGACGTGGGGAGAGGGTCTCCTGCTTCAGGAAATAAGCAAGTGCACAGTTGACAAAAAAGACGTCCAATGAGGTCCCTGCGCTCTAGAAATCTCAGCTCGGTGGGGAGGACATGCCATCGTAGGAAGCAGCGTGCGTGCATGCATGCATGCGTGCGTGTGTGTTTGTGTGCGTGTGCGTGCGCGCGCGCGCGCCGGGAGTGCTGTGGCCCAGAGTGCTCCTGGGTCTCTCTGGGCCTCCCACTTCTGCGTGGCCATGGAAGGGACGCTCCTTGCAGGTTGCAGAGACTCCGGCCAGCGCTCGCTTGGCAGTGTGCACTTGATAATGGGCCACTTTCCACCCATGCGGCCATGATTCCTCTCCCAGTCCCCATCATGTGCTGCTGTTCCCACCCCATATCAGACACATGGAAGGACCAGGGTTTGTCCGCTACTGACCGTGCCATCCTCACCCCCAGGGCAGAGCCTCCGAGCTCATGGGCTTCCACTTGGGACTTGGATGCGTGTGTTGCCATGGAAGCTGACATACCCCAAAGGGAGCTTTGCACATCAGGACCTCATCACAACACATTCCTTCTTTCTCACGTGAAACTCCGGGACTGTCCTCTGTGTCCTCTTGGCCACTCGGTTCCCCTGGGCCAGGAGTGTGTTGGCGCTGCTGCCGGACCAGGATGACACCGCCGTGGGCTGTGGCCAGGCCCAGACCGGTGGGTTAAGAGGTCGTTCTGGCTCTCAGTGGGGTTGGGCCATTCTGGGACTTTGGACTGTATTTTAAGAATGGACACAGGACTCTCCTCAAGGGATGTACAGGGTGAGGGGCAAGGGCATGGCACCGGGTTAAGGGAGTGAGGTCATTTTTCTGGGAAACGTCCTATAATTTCCACCTGAAGCAGGAGCTGCAGGCCCGAGGAGAAGGTGCCAGAAGGCCCGAGGTCTCTGGTGAGGCACAGGCAAAGCCGATGGCCACCAGGTGTCCCAATGTTTTAAAGGAAGAAGATCTTTATTTCCTATCAAATCTCCAGAATCTCAAATATTGGCAACTAATTTAACATTGGAACATTTTTATTTTGTGGTTTTTTTATTTTTTATTTTTTTGGTGGGCCAGATGAAATAAATCTACGGGCCAGATTTGTCCTGTGAGCTCTCCTATCTTCAAATTCACCCCATGAGACGGGACTATTGGTGCCAGGCATGAGAATCAGCAGCTCCCAAGTGTAAAGAGGTTTGAAAGAGGAGAAAGTACTTGTAGATGTGTGACATCGTGTTCTGTCAGCTGGCAGTGGCAATCGTGGGGGTGGTAGCTGGTCATAAACGTGCTGCTTGAGTCTTAAATAATTATTTGGTGTTCACTCTGAATGTTTGTCGCGTTTCTTTTCTTAGTAG
Organism: Pteropus vampyrus; assembly: GCF_000151845.1. Lineage (NCBI taxonomy): Eukaryota > Metazoa > Chordata > Mammalia > Chiroptera > Pteropodidae > Pteropus > Pteropus vampyrus. The sequence continues at coordinate 1,184,571 of NW_011889051.1, forward strand.
ATTAGAAGACCCTCGAGGGTGGGCCTAACGCAGACCAAAACCTGTGCTGGTTTTCCATCACGACTGGAACAAATTACTACTAATTTTGTGGCTCAAAACAACACAGACGTACCACCTTACGCTTCGGGAGGGCAGAAGTCCGCAGTGGGTCTCACTGGGCTAACACCAGGGTGTCTGTGAAGCTGGCTCCTTATGGCTCAAGCAGGGAATCTATTTCTTGCCTTTTCCATCCCCCAGAGGCCGCCGCGCCCCTTGGCTCCCAAGCCCACCCGTCTGCTCTTTGCTCCTCCAACGTGGTGATCCAAGGCTGGAGCCTCCGCAGAGCTGGCCAGGGATGGAGGCAGCCCAGCGGGGGCCCTGGAGCTTGGGGTCGGAATCCCAGCTCGTCACCTGTGTGACCCACACGGGCTTCACCGCCTCTATTTACTCTACTGAGATATGATCGACATAGATCATTCTAAGTTTAAGGCACACGACAGTGACTTGATACGTTTAGATGGCAATACGGTCGCTATCGTAGTGCTAGACATCTCTGTCGCATGACGTAATTATCGTTTCTTCGTCCCATCACCCCCTGATGTCGTAGTTCAACACTAAAACAGGGCACAACGGCAGTGCCTGCCCCGTGGTGGGTAGGTTGGCAGTCCTGATATACGGGGAGTGCTTAGAACAGTTCTGGCACGTGCTCGGGTGACCAGCCGTCTGTTTGTCTGTTTGGACATGGGATTTTCAGTGTCAAAGCCTTGACAGTCCCAGGCGAATGGGGACAAGTCGGTCACCTGACCAGGCGGTCAGCAAGTGCTAGCTGCCATCGCGGTCCTGGATGGCAGTGCCAGTGCGGGTGGCAGGCAGCGGGCGGCGGGCGGAGGGTGAGGGCTTGGCGTTGAGAAGTAGGAGGCTCCAAGTCTGATGTTTGAGGAGAGGGAGCCTGTGGGATTTTGATTTTCTTAACAATTAACCTAAAAGGATGCCCCACCCTTCCTGGTCTGATTTAAAATCAAGTCCCCAAAAGGGGGAGACGTAAAGCTCCAAATCCCGGAATCCCAGCGTGATGAATGGCCTGGGACGCCACCCTCATGGAGCCCCCACTTCATGACCCATGTCCCGGTCCTGCACCCACCAGCGGTGGCCCCTGCTGGAACAACAGTTTTTTTTTTTTGCAAATCCACATGTTTTGGGATCCCTTTGTAGGTGTTACAACATTAGAATTCTATTCTCAGAGTTGATATTTGGGTGGATTTCTTGCCATTTATACCCCACCCCCGGGTGCTGTTAGCTGAGGCTGGAAGGCAGCGAAATCAATAGTCTAATCTCTGCTTCCTGAAGACAGGACTCCTGGGTTCAGGAAAATTCCAGACTTTCTCGGGTACGAGCGTCACGTAACTTGGACCAGGAACGTGCCACGGTTGGTAACCCTTACGGACCTTTCCCACGTTTGCCTATTGATTGTGGAATTAAGTGTTGAATTTAGAATCAATTTCGTGCACCTGTCTCTTCAGGAAATACGTGAACGTCTCTCGGCCCTCTATCTGCGAGATACTTGTTGATCAGCTCTCCCTCTGCTCCTGCTGTGTGCCCACTCTCCTGGGACAGCACAGTGGGGTCACAGCAGTGAGCCACAGGCTTTCCCCCTGGAGGCCCCAAGACCCGGGGACCATTCTTGAAGCACACCTCACGCAGAAGCTTCCAGTTCTTCCTGGCCGTACTCCAAAAAAGCTTCGCAGAATACGTGTGTAGATACAAGCACATGCGTGCGTATATATGCGTGTGTGTAAGATTGGAATGGTTTCTGCAAACAGCACTCACCCTTAATGCACACTGGCATTTTTGATTCTAGTCTCTATTTCTGTGTGTAAGTAACATATGATAACATGCATGTATACACACGGGACATATTGCTGACAAAGCTTAGTATGACATTTACCTTGCATATGCTCTGCATTCGGACATATTCTATTCCATTCTAGTTCCATTTTTTGTCCATTGCTGGCCGTGACCATCCAGACGGGCCCCATAACTCACCAGCGCGTTGCCACCCCATCCAGGCTGCTGCCGAGCGGGATCTTGCAGGCATGCGGGCAGGAAGAGGTGAGGCCGCCGTGAAGGCCAGTGCTTCCTGGAGCTCTTGCAGAGGTGAGGTGAGGTGGGCCTGCTTCTACTGGCTTCTGCATTTGGTTGCTTCCCCTTTCCTCCCGGCCCTGACCTCTGTCTGCCTCCATTTCTTCCAGATCCTGTTTTTCTTTCTAGCCGCTATGGCTTCTCAGGGCAGGTCTTGCTCTCCTGCACTGTATTCTGTGTAGCTGAGCGAGAGAGGCCAGGTGAGCAAGCCGTCTGCCTTGCTATCAGCTCATACCTTGTGCTCACCGCAGATGGCATGTCTCATTCAGTTGCATGACAGCCCTGTGAAGTGGCTGCTATCATCACATGGTTTTATAGCTCAGAGAACAGCCTCCTCCAAGGGCTGACGGCCCAGGTCCCTCCCAGAGCCAGTAGGAGGAAGGGCAGCCTTTCCAACCCAGGCCTGTCTGGCCCCGGGGCCTGCATTTTTTATCTCTGTGCTGTCCAGACAGACTCTCATTTGCCTTTTTTGAGACTGCAGTTTAAGGGAAATGCTCTGAGAATGTCCTCAGAGGAAGAATCGCTCTTCTGAATGGGCAGTAGCGCCTTGGAGTTTGGCTGGCGGCTTCGCCAGAGTTAGGGAACTTCTCTGAAGTCATTGAATGTGAAATAGATTAAAAACATCCCAACATGGGCGGTGACCGAGGCTGCGGTCCATGTGCCTTTCTTTGTGCCTTTCTTTGGTCCATGTGCCTTCCCTTGTTTCCTTGCCTGCTCTCTATCTGTATGCGCTGGGCGTGCCTGGTGACACTCGATGGGCTGGAGGGGGGTGTATAATTATGCTGGTGAAGTTTAGAAATTTCTGAGGAAGCGCAGCACAGCCCGGAAGGGGACTGCCCTGTACTGCTCCCATTACTGAAAGTGTCCAAGCCAGATGGCCCAAGGACACCTCCTGGGAAGCCTCATCTGAAGACTCGAGACGCAGCACAGTGCCCGGATGGAGCACGGGCTCAGCAAAGGCGCGGAGGACGGATGAGTGTCTGAGCTTGGGCCGCTCATAAATCTGACAGCGTGAATGTTCGAACAAACACGGGGCGATGAGTCAGTGCATCCGCCAGCCTTTCACCCTCTAAACCACGGAGCACAGTGCGCGGCTGCCTTTCCTAGAACCCAACTCAGCTGCTCGCATCGGGAACACAGTCCAGGATTTCGCATATTTCCTAATCCGGAAGTTTGTAAGGGGCCGCCCTCATTCTCCTCTGCCGTGAGCTGAGTCCCTTTTCCTTGCTATTCTTGCTGGCAATAGGAAGGTAGGTGGGTCTATGTCCGGATGTGTATATATCATGCATGCTGACCTCGCCTAGCCTAGCCTAGCCTAGCTTTTCCTAGCCTATCCTAACCCATCCTAGCCCAGCCTAACCCATCCTAGCCTATCCTAACCCATCTTACCCTTTCCTAGCCTCTTCTAGCCTATCCTACCCTATCCTAGCTTATCCTAACCCATCCTAGCTTATCATAGCCTCTCCGAACCTAACCTGGCTGGAGGACGCCCATCATCCAGAGCAGAGGCCGCCGCCTCCTGGGCTTGTCCTTCGGCCAGATTGTCAAACTATGCAGCTCGAAGGCCAAATCCGGCCTGCCGTCTGTTTTTTGTGAATTAGATTTTATTGCATAAACTTTTTACATATTGTCAGTGGTTGCTTCGTGCCACAAAGCAGAGTTGAGTAGTGACAACAGAGACCATAAGGCCCACGAAATCCAAAATATTTACTTGTCTGGGTCTTTGTAGGAAAAGTGAGCTGACTCCTGACCTACAGGAAAAAGACGCGGGATAAATGTTGAAAATATGAGCAGATGCAACACAGAACACCCTGCCATACGGGGTCTCAGTAAAGTTCTCCATAAAATCGAAATGAGGGGGGTGCGGGGCAACTTCGCTCCCAGGTGGATGCCTAGAAAGAGTAGAAACAAACGTGGACGGTCCGAGTTACGATGATTTGACTGACGAGTGTTTGACTTTGCCCTGGTGTGAAAGCGATACACAGTCAGTAGCAACCACACTTTGGAGTTTGAATTTTGGTCTTTGCCGAGGCTGGTGACACGTGGTATGACGCTCTCTGGTGAAGCCAGGCAGCGAGTGGGCAGGGGACCCCCCGAACCCCACTGAGGCCTTCGCCACAAGGCTAAGCAATGAATAGTCTACGGTGTATGTGCTGTGTTAGAGGGCCGTGCCCAGCTGCAGGTTCGTAGTGTCCTGAGCATAATGTAGTAAGCCGGGCTGAGCTGTGACATTCGATACGTTAGTGTATTAAATGCATTTTCAGCTTATGATATATTCAGCTTTATCGGGACATAGCCCCATCGCCATCTGAGGAGCATCTGCACTTGCTGCGTGCAGATGCTTGCATGTGGATGTTCGTAGCAGCACTAGTCATGATACCCAAGAGGCGGAAACAACCCAATGCCCATTAACACAGTGAATGAATAAACAGAATGTGGTATGTCCATACAATAGAATATTATTAAGCCACAACGAAGGGCGAAGTACTGATACACGCTACAACATGGCTGAATCTCGAAAACCTTGCGCCAAGTCAAAAAATCAGATATGAAAGGTCACGTATTGCACAATTCCATTTATATGAAATGTCTAGAATAGGTAAATGCCAAGGGACACATCAGGTTGGTGGTTTCCAGTGGCTGGAGGGAGGGGGACTAGAGAGTGGCAGCCTACTGGCTCTGGGGTTTTACTTCAGGATGATGGAAACAATTTGGAAGTAGACGGAGGTGGTGTTTGCACAATGTTGTGAATATGCTAAATGCCACTGAATCAGTCACTTTCAAGAGTGTTAATTTTACCTTACGTAAATTTCACCTCAGTTAAAAAAGTGACGGGGACACCAAACAGTACGTCGTGTCCCAGAGGAGCAGCTGCAGCTCGAGCGTCTCCATGCACCAGCTCCCTGTGTCTATGAGGCATCCGAACGCGGTGCATCTGTGACGATCCCAGGCCCCTTTCAATGCGACACTATACGCATTTTTCCTCAGGGCATATTGCTGGCAAGTCGGTAGGCAGAGTCTTACCGTCCCTCTTCGGAATTTCTTTGTCATGTAGGTTGCGTCTCCCTACCGCCAGTGAACTTCCCCATCCCAGCCTCATGGTGCTTGGAGTTCCTTGCGCAAATAATAGCTGCTTAGATAAAGGCTTCGTTGCCACAGTGCGTCCGTGTTAGATGTATTGGAGGTGGCAGAGGACGGGACGGAATTGCAAGAACAAAGGGTCTCGTCGCAGGATTCCGACGAGGGCGGGATGCCACGGAGGTGGACGTGGGAGAGGCTGCGACCTGTGGTCAGAGAGAAAGTCCCTGTGGACAATCGGCACGAAGACCAGGCCCTCAGGTCGGGGAGGGGGAACCTGTCGAAGGTATGCTTGCTGCACTGTGCAGTTTTGGAGGCACTTCTAGTGACATCATGGCTATCTGAGGGCTATCCCTGAGGTTGCATAGTGCACAGCCTGAGCAACTGGACGTGATGGTTGAGGGGTGAAAATCAGTTCACTAGACTCATCTGAGACCATTATGGAATGCAGCAGTCTTACGTTAGAGATGAGAAGCCAAGATCCTGAGAGGTTAAGTGACTGACCTAAAGTCACATAGCAGAGGTTACGAGCCAGAATTCTTTAATTCTCTTCTGCTGCTCTTCGTATGACATAATCACGGAAGAGGTAGGTGTAGAAATGGAATAAACCGAAAAACCAACTTGATTACCTCTGTAATCAAAATTTCTCCCCTTAATCTTTGGTGTCATGTCCCTTGACAAGACCTTTAAAAGGGACACCAAGAAGCAGCAGAAAAAATTTGAATTCCATCTTTTGTTTTCTTGTTAGAGAGAGACCTGAGCAAAACAAAACAAAACAAAACAAAACAAAACAAAACAAAACAAAACAAAACAAAACAAGACAGGTCAGCCCTGGGCCTGATGGATGAATAGAAGGGTTATTAACAGGGAGAGGGTGAGGAAAAGGGTGTGTCAGACACACACGAAGGAAATTTAGAGAGCAAGCCGACGAGGAAGGAAGGAAAACTGAAAGCTGTGTGGGGGAAGGGAGGGGAGGGTCTGGACCCTCACACAAGTACAGCTTGAGAATCAGCTGTTGACAGGAAATCGAATAGCCCCAATCTGCTGGCTGAAGGGGGCTCGAGGAGAACCTCTTCCCAGCTTTCAAGTCACCATGAGCAACAACTGTCCTTAAAAACAACAGTCCCCTAGAGCCGAAGACAGCAGATTCTGCGCTGGGGGTCCCCAAGGCCAAGTTGGAAGAAGATGCAGACCACGGCTCAGCGAGCACTCAGAGTCGATAACAGCACTTCGAACCAGGGAGACTAACGACATCAAAGAAATGCTTGAAGCCCCAGCACGTGGCTGAGAAAGGGGGTTTGGGGGCTCGGGGAGGCAGATGAGGTGGGTAAAAGGGGTCTCGGTGCTTATAAGCGAGTTCAGCAAGGAATAGCCTAAGGGGTCTCGCAGGTTTTAGTGATGAAAGCATTTTGTGTCGCCTGCTTACCTGTCTTTAGGTACACCTGTCCCTGGGTGTGCCTCTCTGTCCCCCGGTATACCTCCTACTACGTCATTTGTGGGACTGGTGCAAAATAAAAATGTATGGCCTCTTGTTCAAACTTTGCTAAGAACTTCAATACAGCAACAGCAGAATTTTGAAGCAAACGCTGGTCCCTTCTGTGCACAGGGGCCTGGGTGACTGCTCGGATCCCACGCCCGTCCAGGAAGCTGGCCCTGTCTGTTCCGAATAGTCTGGGATGATTTTTCCCATTTCAAGCAGGACGATGCAGTCATGGGCACACATTAAGAAGAACTCTACATTTTGAGCTGCAAAATAGGTATTTGATAAATTTCATAAAAAGATATGTTTATCTACTTAGAGATTGCCAGAATTAAGCATCGTACCAGGGTGATTAAGCTTCTGCTATTCCTCGTGGGACCATGAGTGATCGATGACAAACAATGGCCTCATGGAAATCCTCCCAGCCCACCTCGTGGCAGCAAACTCTCTTTTCTGGGGAGTCAGAAATATTGCGAAGATGCTCTCTATCCAGAGTTGCCAGATAAAATCCAGAACGCCCGGGAAAAGCTGGATTTCAGAAAGATAATAAATCATTTTTTGGTGTAAATATGTTCCAAATATCGCATACTGGACATACTTACACTAAAACATTATTTGTTTTTTACCTAAAATTCAAATTTAACTGAGTATCCTGTACTTTTATTTGTTCGATCTGCCAACTCTATATCTGACGCATTCTTAAGACGTGGAGCCGCAGGCAGCAGCTTCCAAATCACTGAGGTGGAGCCCAAGCTGGGCTGACGTGTCTGAGTGATGGAACGTAAATCAATGACAGGAACCGTTACAATTCTCGTCTGTATTGGTTTCCCAGGGCTTCTGAACAAAGTACCGTAAGCTGGGTGGCTTAGAACAACGAGATTTATTCCTTTACAGTTTTGGAGGCCGGAAGTCTGAAACTCAGGGGTCAACAGGGCCACGATCTCTCCGAAGGTGCTGGGAGCCTCTGTTCCAGGCCCCTTTCCAGCTCCTGGCGGCCCTAGATTCACCTGGGTTTGTGGCAGCGTAATTCTGATTTTCACGTGAAATTCTCTCTTCACCTCCTCGTGTATTTCTCCCCTGCGTGTGTCCAGATTCCCCTTTTTCTAAGGACACCAGTCCTGTGGGATCAGGGCCTCCTACCTTAACGACCTCATTTTAACTTGATCGCCTCTGAAAAGACCCCATCTCCAAATGAGGCCAAGTTCTGAGGTGTCAGGTGTCTTGGTCTGTTTGGGCCGATATAACAGAATGCCATGGACTGGGTGGCTTAGAAACAACAGACATTTAACTCTTACAGCTGGGGGCCCGACATCCACAACCCAGACACAGACAGAGTCCGCGTCTGGCGGGTCCTGTGCTTCCTGGTTCACAGATGCCACCTTCTTGCTGCATCCTCACAGGGAGGGGGTCTGAAGGGGTGCAGATCCCATCACGGCTCCACCCCCATGACCTACTCACGTGCCAAAGGCCCCGCCTCCTAATGCCATGACACTGGGGGTTCAGGATTTGACATATGGATTTTGGGATGACACCAATATTCAGTGAACAGAGTAGATGTTAGGACTTCAACATATCTTTTTTTAGGGGGGGGAGCGAGGGACGCAATGTAACCCATAACATGGATCCAGGACCGCCGCGGGCCTTTCCATTCTTCAACTTGGTGGAGTGGCTTCCAGCCAGAAGCCTGGAGAACTGTCCTGGTCTGTAAATAATCAGGCTCAATTGATGACAATTCGAAGGGAGGACAGCCACAGAGGTGTCGAGTCACAGAAAGGCAGCTTGTCAGAGGACAGTCCCAGGGAGGGCAGGGCTGTCCAGGGAGAGGTGGATGTGTGTGTCTGTCCGGCACACCAGCACTTGTGTGCACGTGTGGGAGCTTTCACATGCAATGGCGACCATGTACGCTGACTGCCGCAAAGTAAACACTCTGGACACACTTGCTTCATGTGAGCAGCCCACGCCTTTTACACAAAGCATTGCACACGCTTTGGAAGTCATGGATGGGATAGTTTGCAGAATCCTTTGGAGCCTATAACAAACGTTTGCCTATCTCGAAGCCAAAAACAAACATTTCTTCTATTTCAAAAACGTTGGCCAATGAGGACGTTTTCGGCTGAAAAGGCGGAGGGAGGCGTCATTAGAAAAACGCGTTAACTGGATCTTCTTGGTCAAGCAAAGAATCAGCCTGGGATTCTAAGCTTTCATCAGAAATGAGGGTGACGGCAGGGCTTCGGATAATATTTTGTCGTATAGACTTAATGATCATTTTAAGAAGGACGGGCCTCTGATACCTAGAAATGGCTGTGTGAGATCAAAGGCCATCGCAGTAATAATCAAAGGAAGTTGTGGTCAGGGCGAGAAACGGTTTGTGGCCAATACGTATTTGGCTTCCATTAGCTTTTTTCCTTCTTCTTCCTAGTGAGAGGAGCTCGGGTGACAAGACCATTTCGACAGGCTGATACACTGGGTGACTTTTCAAGGAAGAAGCAGATATCAAATGGTCTTTGAGAGTCCTTCCCAGAATTATAGCTTTAAAGCTTGGGGAGTTCTGTAGATTACTGCTTGGAATATAATTTTTTTTTGAGTAGCCACATTAAAAGAAGTAATAAGGAGTGAAGTTAATTTTGATAACATAACTTATGTAACCCAAGATATTCAAAATATCTCGCCACATATTAAAACAAGAAATTTGCAGATTTTTACATTCTTTACTTCATTCTAAATCAAAATCCAGCATGATTTTTACATCTACAGCACATGTCCGTTCTCAGTTCCAACCAGCTACATTCGAGTTCCCCTGGCCACGGAGGCTGGGGCTGCCGCGTCGGACAGCTCTGCTCTAAACCTCTGCTACCCAGAGCGTGGTCCGTGTGTCCCCGTGACACCTGCACCGACTGGGAGCTGCTGACATGCAGAACCTCAGGCTCCACCCAGACCTGGCGACTCAGCGCCTGCGTTGGAACCGGCCTCCTATGCATAGTGCAGTTTGAGAAGCTCTGCGGCAGACCGGACCTGTTCAGGCTCTTCACCTTGAGGATGCTTCTGTGCAAAGAGAAATGAGAAGGTCTCTCTCTCTCTCCCTGTGGCCTGACCAGCGGCCGTTCCCCCATCCCCACTTCTCGTTGCTCTGGACACGCCCCGGCCCCTGCCCCCCAGGTTGAATGCCCCTTGCTCTGGCTCCCTGGGAAGGTGCCCTGAATGGTTGCTCCCTCATACCTGATGTCTGGGGAGGAAGGCTCCTTGCAGACAGCTAAAGAGAAAAGAAGTGTCCAGTCCCCCTCTTCTAAGTGGGGCGCGCAGGCCTGCTGTGGTTCAGGACACCCAGGCACGGCGGAGGGTCTGCCCTTCGCTGCTGGTCCCAGGGCGGGAGGATGGCTTGCGCTGGTGGGCGGAACCCAGGTGTGTGTCTTCGGTCATAGGAGCCGGCTTTTCGGTTGTGCCTGGGTGAAGTCGAGAAGGTGGACGGGTCGCCTAAGCTCTTCTGCTTTCCCAAGGAGCCATGTTCTCTCTTCCTTCCTCTGACTTTCCCAGTCGGCTTTTCCATGTAGGGCGACCCTGTCGATGGTGGTTCCGTCTTGTGGATTTATTGGAAAGTCAGCCCACATGCTGTGACTTTGACCCCTTCCCTTGCCGATCCTGGGGCAGCCGTGGTTGCAGTGGACGCGCCTGTGGCCGGGAGATGAAGCCTGGTGGGGAGAAACCACGGTCTCCCATTTGGGACGGTCGATCGTGGAAATGGGAGGCCTCCTCGGGAGTCAGAGCGAACACGGGGCCTGCGTGTGAGTGCGGGGACACGTTCTCCCCCTGTGCTCTCGCTAAGGAGTGTCCCCTGGCTTCTCGGTGTCTCTATTTTCCCACTGATGAAATGGAATGTACAGCCTTAGAGGTGATTTGTGGAGCTAGGAGAAGGCATTTTTGAGAGCCACCTGGGAGAGAAGGAAGGGAGCGCGGACGCACGTGTGCGGCTGGACGTGGAGATGCTGGAGCGGTGATCTCCAGGCAGGAAACCCAAGAAGTTCCCAGGTTAAGATTTTATCAGGAATCAAATCATCTCCAGGCAATACAGACAGAAAAACGAGAGAGACAAAATAAAAACAAAACCACGAAGAAATCCAAGCGATTGCGGAGAAGAACGCTCAGCCAGATCCTCCCGGGGTATAAATGACTCTGTGAGAGAGGAAGAGGCCCGTTGATGGCTGCATCGTCATTTCGAACCCTTCTGGAACTATCTAGGCTGGCGGGTAACATAAGCCTTTCTCAGATCTCTATCACATCCCTTCTGGAGGATTTTAAAGGGAGGTTTGTAAGAAGGCACCGGCACACACTTTCCTTTTGCACAAATACTCTGCTGGAAAAGCAACCCCGGGCTGGTAGGAGGTCCATAGCTCAGGGCCTCAGAGGAAACAGCTGGCAGAACTGTCGCCCGCACGCTGCACCCGTGCTCAGGGACCGGAAGTCCGAGGCTCCATGGGGAAAAGCATTAGAAGAGTGTGTGGAACCCTCTGGATGACAGCTTTCCCCAAAACAGAAACGGTGAGAGCGCCCAAGTCATCTCGGGCACAGAAGTTTCTAGGACAATGTCTCCTTCGGGGACATTCGAGGTAGCCCAATAAATGAAATGATTGGACTTTGTTCATCCTTTTGGTAATACTGATTGGAATTCTGGAAGCACAGATAAATACTTCGTTTCATGAGACGGTGCCTCACGTTAAACACCAAGCGACACACTCACCACCTCACACCGGATGTGAATTTTAAGTGCTAAGATGAACTTTGGGATGACATTAGCACTTCCTGGGAAAACGTTACTCAAGAATATTACTTCAAGTGGCTCAGAGACCATCTATCCTTAAACATTAGAATACATATCTATTTTCCCTAATTATTCAGGTTTTACATGCCCATTGTAGAAGGTTGGAAAACTAGAATGTAGAGTAAGGAATGAAATTTATCTTAATCCCACCAGCTGTGATGGCCGCTGTGGACATTTTGGTATAGGACATATTGATTTGCATAACTTGGGTCATGCTGTATAAATTTTTTTTCCTTCCTTCTCTACTTAATGTTATGTCACAAGTATTCTTCCAGGTCACTAAAAATGATGTGCAAGTATAATTTAAAAACTTTTAATATGGAAATTTAAAAACATACCAAGGTGGAGAGCAGTTTGTCACGAGCCTGGACCACGGACATGACAATGTTCTTTCATCTAACCTCTCTAATCCCCCCTCTTCAGATTATTTTCAAGTAATTTTCCAGGAATCAGATAAGTTTACCTCTAAATATTTCAGTGTGTGTCTGAAAGCTAAGAAAAAGAGAACTTAAAAACCAGTAATACCAATAGAACTACAGTACCATTATCTCATGTAAAAATCACAATTTTAAAAAATTTAATTTTATTATTAGTTTCAAGTATACACTACACTGGTTAGACATGTATGTGGTTTATAAAATGATCCCCCTGATTACTCTTTCTCTCCTCTGGCCCTCCACCCAGCCATTCCATGAATGCTGACTGCATTCCCCATGCCGTGCTCCCCATCCCCGTGACCATCTATCAACCACTAATTTGTACTTCTTTAACCCTTCACCCCATTCTCCCAATCCCCCCCACCTCTCCTCTGGCCATCACCAGATGGTCCTCTATATTTGTGAGTCTGTTTTTGATTAGTTTGTTCTTTTTGTTCCTTAGATTCTGCATATAAGTGAAATCTTATGGTATTTATCTTTCTCTGTCTGACTTATTTCATTCAGCATAATAACCTCTATCTAAGTCCGCTTATGTTGTTACAAATGGTAGGATTTCGTTTTTTTAATGGCTGAGTAATATTCCCTTTATATATGAACCATAACTTCTTTATCCAATCGTCTGTTGATGGGCATTTAGGTTGCTTCCATATCCTGGTTATTGTAAATTGTGCTGCCATGAACATAGATAGCGCATAGATCTTTACGAATTATTGTTTTGGTTTTCTTTGGGTAAATACCCAGAAGTGCAGTTGCTGGGTCAAAAGGAAGATCCATTTTTAATTTTTTGAGAAACCTCCAGACTGTTTTCCATAGCAGCTGTACCAATCTGCAATCCCACCAGCAATGGATGAGGGTTCCCTCCTCTCCGCATCCTCGCCAACACTTGTTCTTTGATTTATTGACGACAGCCATTCTGACAGGCGAGAGGTGATATCTCATTGTGGTTTTAATTTGCATTTCTCTGATGATTAGTGACCTTGTGCATCTTGACATATGTCTATTGGGCATCTCTATTTCTTCTTTGGGAAAATATTTGTTCAGGTCTTCTGCCCATTTTTTAATTGGATTGTTTTTTTGTTGTTGTTGAGCTGTATGAGTTATTTATATATTTTGGATATTAACCTCTTATCAGATGTATCATAAGCAAATATCTTCTCCCATTCAGTAGGTCATCTTTTCATTTTGTTGATGGTTTCCTTTGCAGTGTGAAAACTTTTTAGTCTGATATAGTCCCATTTGTTTATTTTTTCTTTTGTTTCCCTTGCCCAAGGAGATATGCCCAAAAATAAATCACTAGTAGCAATATCAGAGAGATTACTACCTATGTGTTCTTCTAGAAGTTTTATGGTTTTGGGTCTTACGTTTAAGTCTTTAATTCATTTTGAGTCTATTCTTGTATACGGTAAAAGAAGGTAGTCGACTTTCCATTTTTTTTTTCACATGTATCTGTCCGATTTTCCCAGCGCCATTTATTAAAGAGACTGTCTTTACCCCATTGTATATTCTTACCTCCTTTGTCATATATTAAGTGAGTATATAGGCAACAATTTATTTCTGGGCCCTCTATTCTATTCCATTGACCAATGTATCTGTTTTTATGTCAGTACCATGCTGTTTTGATGACTGTAGCCTTGTAATATAGTTTGATATCAGGTAGTGTGATACCTCCAACTTTGTTCTTCTTTCTCAAGATTGTCATGGCTATACAAACCATGATTTCTAAAATATCACTAAATATCCAGTCAGTGTTTATATTTCCTGGACTGTCTCA
>NW_011889051.1:1199612-1199986 GCF_000151845.1 Pteropus vampyrus
TTCTTCTTTCTCAAGATTGTCATGGCTATACAAACCATGATTTCTAAAATATCACTAAATATCCAGTCAGTGTTTATATTTCCTGGACTGTCTCACAAATTTTATTATTATTTTCTCGATAGCCTGTTTTATTTGTTTGTTTGTTTGTTTGTTTATTTATTATGGTGACATTAGTTAACAACATCCAGTAAGTTTCAGTGTACAATTCAACAGTAAGGCATATATATATATATATATTGTATTGTGTGTTCACCGCCCATAGTTAGATTTCTTTCTGTCACCACATACTTGACCCCCTTGACCCCATCTACCTCTCCCCTGCTGCCACGCCCTACCCTCTGGTAAACATTAGTCTATTGTCCTGTTTGTTTGTC
>NW_011889051.1:1200475-1202565 GCF_000151845.1 Pteropus vampyrus
TTTTTTTTTGTTGTTATTGAGTTGTATGAGTTCTTTGTATATTTTGGATATTAGGCCTTTACCAGAAGTGTTGCTTACAAATATATTTTCCCATTTAGATGGTTGTCTCTTTACTTTGTTGACGGTTTCTTTTGCTGTGCAGAAGCTTTTTAGTTTATTTTTGCTTTTACTTCCCTTGACTTTGAGGTCAAATTCATAAAATCCTCTTTAAATCCAAGGTCCATGAGTTTAGTCCCTGTGTTTTCTCCTATATAATTTATTGTTTCAGCTCTTATATTCAGGTCCTTAATCCATTTTGAGTTAATTTTGGTGTGTGATGATAAGACAACAGTCTAGTTTCATTCTTTTGCAGGTGGCTTTCCAGTTTTCCCAGCACCACTTATTGAAGAGGATTTCCTTTCTCCACTGTATGTTTTGGCTCTTTTGTCAAAAATTATTTGTCCATATAAACATGGGACTCTTGATTTTGTTCCACTGGTCTGTGTATCTGTTTTTCTGCCAATACCATGTCATTTTGATTATCGTTGCTTTGTAGTATAATTTGAAGTCAGGCAGAGTTATGCTTCCAACTTCATTCTTTTTCCTCAGGATGGCTTTGGCAATTTGTTTTTTTTTTGTGCTTCCATACAAATCAGGTGATTTTTTTTTTTTGTTGTTCTATTTCTTTAAAAAATATTGATGGGATTTTGTTGAGGATTGCATTAAATCTGTATAATGCTTTAGGTAATAAGGTCATTTTAACTATGTTGATTCTTCCAATCCAAGAACACGGAATATCTTTCCATTTCTTTGTATCTTCTTCAATTTCTTTTAATAGAGTCTTATAGTTTTCATCATATAGGTCCTTCACATGTTTTGTTAGATTTATTCCTAGGTATTTTATTCTCTTTGTTGCAATTGCAAAAGGAATTATTTTTTCCACTTCTTTTTCTGACAATTCATTATTAGAGTATAGGAACACTATGGAATTTTGAACATTGATTTTGTATCCAGAAACTTTCCTGTATTTGCTTATCGTCAACAGGCTGCTTATTTGAATTGGGATCCAAACAAGGTTGGCTCATGTAGATTGGTCCATGTATCTTTTTCTTATTTTCTTGTAATTTATTTGTTGATGAAACCAACACATTTGTCCTATAATATACTAGAGTCTGATATCGCTGATTGAAATCCCATGATTCTGTCTAACATGCACCTCTATCTCTTCATTTTTCTGTCCATTAATAAATAGTTAGATCTAGAGGTTTGATCGGATTTAAGTTCAAGGTTTTGGGAATATCAAGACAACTTCAGAGATGTTGTTGGGTCCTTTGTCTGGAAGTGCTTCATGTCAGGCTCTCTCTTTTCATGTGATTATCATTGCCAAGATCCATTAATTCATTAGGAGTTTCAAAATGGCGGCACTGGATCATTTCTTTGTTTATTAATTGGAATCCCTGTCTCATCAATTCTTTTTATCCTGCAGTTTTGTCTTATGGAGGCAAGCACGAAAAATCCAAGTCCGTCTCCTTTACCCGTTTTCAAAGTCGTGATGTAGTTGTGATGTGTTCAATACCATCTTCCAGTTGTGATCAGTTAACTTTCAAATATTATTATGAACTTATGGGTTTCTATCTATTGCAGTTATTATTCTTATGATGCTCAAATTGTACGATTTTTGGTGAGTAGGAGCTTATTGAGTTTGATTCTCATCTCTTCTGACGTGTCCTTAGTAATTTGGGGCAGCTTCCTTATTTTTTTGGAGGACAAAAGTTTAGATTTGTCTATGCGTTCCCTGCTCAGACCTGGGATCAGCCATTTGTCCAAGCTGTTCGTTTTGAAGATGGAGGAAGGGGCCAGGGAACGCAGGCAGCTGCTAGAAAGCTAGAGAAGCCAAGGAAACAGAGTGTCCCTTGGAGCTTCCAGAAGGAACTGGCCCTGTTGGAGCCTCCATTTTGGTAATACTCATCTCAGATTTCTGACCTCCAGAACTGTAAGATAACACACTCGTGTTGTTTTAAGCCCCTGTGTTTGTGGTCATTTGTTGAAGCAGCGACAGGAAACCGATACAGTTGGCAAGGAGAGGGGACGCTCACAAGGAACCCACCCCT
>NW_011889051.1:1202615-1207375 GCF_000151845.1 Pteropus vampyrus
GTCCATGTATCTTTTTCTTATTTTCTTGTAATTTATTTGTTGATGAAACCAACACATTTGTCCTATAATATACTAGAGTCTGATATCGCTGATTGAAATCCCATGATTCTGTCTAACATGCACCTCTATCTCTTCATTTTTCTGTCCATTAATAAATAGTTAGATCTAGAGGTTTGATCGGATTTAAGTTCAAGGTTTTGAGAATATCAAGACAACTTCAGAGATGTTGTTGGGTCCTTTGTCTGGAAGTGCTTCATGTCAGGCTCTCTCTTTTCATGTGATTATCATTGCCAAGATCCATTAATTCATTAGGAGTTTCAAAATGGCGGCACTGGATCATTTCTTTGTTTATTAATTGGAATCCCTGTCTCATCAATTCTTTTTATCCTGCAGTTTTGTCTTATGGAGGCAAGCACGAAAAATCCAAGTCCGTCTCCTTTACCCGTTTTCAAAGTCGTGATGTAGTTGTGATGTGTTCAATACCATCTTCCAGTTGTGATCAGTTAACTTTCAAATATTATTATGAACTTATGGGTTTCTATCTATTGCAGTTATTATTCTTATGATGCTCAAATTGTACGATTTTTGGTGAGTAGGAGCTTATTGAGTTTGATTCTCATCTCTTCTGACGTGTCCTTAGTAATTTGGGGCAGCTTCCTTATTTTTTTGGAGGACAAAAGTTTAGATTTGTCTATGCGTTCCCTGCTCAGACCTGGGATCAGCCATTTGTCCAAGCTGTTGGTTTTGAAGATGGAGGAAGGGGCCAGGGAACGCAGGCAGCTGCTAGAAAGCTAGAGAAGCCAAGGAAACAGAGTGTCCCTTGGAGCTTCCAGAAGGAACTTGCCCTGTTGGAGCCTCCATTTTGGTAATACTCATCTCAGATTTCTGACCTCCAGAACTGTAAGATAACACACTCGTGTTGTTTTAAGCCCCTGTGTTTGTGGTCATTTGTTGAAGCAGCGACAGGAAACCGATACAGTTGGCAAGGAGAGGGGACGCTCACAAGGAACCCACCCCTCCTGGTGGGAACAGGCCAAAGCTGCGGACTGGCCCAGCACTCCTGAAAGTTTCATTTATAGGATGAGCACAGCAGGGAAAGAAGTGTTTGCTGGGTGGTCCAGGCTGGAAGGAGCCAGCAGGGAGTGTCTTGGCTCCTCCATCCATGTTATTGAGCCTTCGATGTGTACTAACGGGCGTGGGGACAGGTGGGGAAGGGAGAGCTTAAAATTAGCATACAGGTGCACTGCGGCTCCATAAAACCAAACCCTCCTTGTGTTGTTGGGAGAAAGAATTTTCTTTCCTTTGCAGGGTACCTGTGACTTCCCAAACTGCCTCCCCTCAGTGCGGTGGGGATCTCATAAGCCTGTGTGAGGTCGGTTTTCCTGGCTATATTTTGGCTGCTGAGATAGTCGCTTTTTCTTTTAAATATCCTTCTCCTCTCCTGATCGCTTCTCCCTCGAGGTTTTCCAGTGGAACTTGGAATGTAATGAAAAGAAAAAAATTACAGACGAGGCTTAAATGCTGAATGTTCTAAATTTCTCGAAGGAGAATATTGAAAAGGAAAAATGTTCTTATAGCATCTAAGAGGAGGGAAGAGAAAAAGCGAAAGCGAAATAAAAAAATGAGCTTGTGCGATAGGTACGAGCGTTCATGGAGGAGACAGACAGGAAGAGGAAGAAAGCGAAGATCCCAAATGGCTGCACGACCTGCCCCGACCCTTGGCCCCCAACGAGGGGCGGGAGGATGGAAATATGAGAAAAAGATCAAGTCTCTCCCACAAACATCAGAGAGGCCTCCGAAAGGGCGCGTGCTTCGCAAACATGAGTGTTTGATGTTTTATTTCCATCTTTTGTCTTCTATTAGATGTCTTTTCTGGAAGCCCTGTCACCTCCTGCTTCCTGAAGTCCAGCAATTTAGATTGTCTTGGAGCACGCGTCACATTTTCTTCCACAGCATGGCCTTGTGGTGCTCTTTGGTTCACCGCATACTTGTACCCTATACTTTTTTCACCTGGCTGCAAATATATATTTGGTCCTTATCATTGAAGGAGACAGTGTTTAAGGTATTCTGCATGTATATATTCGCGGAAAATGCAGAATACTTAGTCTTCGCACCCAACGTTACAGAACTTGCACGTGCTTGCGGAGGGAGTTTAGGATTATTCAGCAGGCATCCTCTTTAGAATTGCTTAGAGGTTATGAAACGTTTCTTGATGTTGGTAGTCAGCCCGGGCCTTTGAGCTGACAGTCTTGCCACAAAGATGCTTCCCACTGCTTTCGTGTAGACGTGCTCCTTGGCGCCTTTTGTCGATCACTCCAGTTTGTATTTGCCGCTTTTTAAAGTCACTTATTAGTTATGTTAATTATGCTTCATTAATTTGGTAAAGTTTCGTATTTGCTGTCATGTATAATCATAACATTGTAGAAAAAGCCAACAATCGTAGGTGACGGCAGATGGTGAGGATCCAAGTGGATGCCAGAGACAGAAATAAATTTATAGATCTTATCACAATATTTTGTTTTCAAATTTTCCTTTTTTTTCCTCCTGTGATTTTTTTTTTTTGGTGTTTGTTTTGAGAATATGAGCCTTTGAAATAAATTTTCTCCAGGAAGTCTTTGTGGTGCCAATTCTCCATGACAACTGTTGAAAACACACTGAGATGTTTTCTAAAAAAGAGAAAAACAAAAACAAGAAAGAAAGAAAGAAAAAAGAAAAACTCAACTCAATAATAATAATAATAAAATTACTGGAAGCAAAGGAAGAGATCCACCAAGGCAATTAAAAAATTTCTGTAGAGCAGAGCAGTCATTTCTGCCATTGCGATTCCAGCTGTACTGCAAATTTTTAAAAATCCCTTTGATGAGAAATCTCTCTGGTCCTTTGCAACGCCTCTGTTATGAGTGTTTTGGAAAAACAATTACAGTTTTCAGTTTCCCTTGAGGAAGGAGAAGATGGGTTATTTTTTTTCCTTTTCTTGAGCAGCATATGATTTTGCCAGATTCCCTTGTGTGGTGCTTCGGAGCAGATGGCATCAATATGATAAAGGGCCACGTGTCTCTGCAAGTAATTTAGAATCCTGGGGAAATTCTCCTGGGTTGGCTGGAAGTTGGAGGCTGTGCCAGTTCCCAGGGAAGTGCATATTTAAGATGAATGGGATTTTCCCCATAGAACACAAAGGGCAGAACAAATAGACATTGTCTTTTCTTAATGGGGAGAGTGAATGATTTCTCAGCCCTTATGTGGCTGGACTCTCCTTCTGAGACCTGCCGGCAGTGAGTGTGGCTCTGGCCCACAACTAGGTCTTCGGAAAGTTGACCTAGTTGACTGACAGGTATAATTGCATCGGGGTAGCGTCCAAATGAAGATTTCCTCTGGAGTTCTGGTTCTGATCTGAAATTCCTGGAGTTATTTACTAACCTGGGAGGCAGAGCACCTTCGATGGACGCCTGGATGGCTCTTTGTCCACTGGCCACGGACACTGTGGATCTGTGGTTTCGTGCGGGGACTGACCTGCTTGTGGAGCCTCTGGCTACAAAGACACAGCCAGTTTCAGGGCTCAGAACCCCTACTCCATAGACCTGGGTGCCTGAAGATGGGGTGGGGGAGAAGAAATTCGTCTCTTTCTCCCTTGACCCTTCATGGGTTGATCTTCTTCTTGAGAACTGAACACCTGATGACCCCTCAAACATCAGGACATAGTCATGTGTTCTAGTTCCAGACCCTCAAACATCAGGACATAGTCATGTGTTCTAGTTCACACATCGGATTTCCGAGAATCTTAAAGTCCTTGAGAGAGATCCTCGAACCCTGCAGAACCTTTTCCCTGGAATTTAATTGAGGGCAACGAGTCAATAAGGACCTAGCCAGCACTGAAACCATATTCGCACAAACTTTAAGAAACTCTGGGAATGCCCTCCGATCTGAGACTCAGACTCCAGCACCTTCTGTGTGAAGCACTTGCCCTTCTTGGGTCACCTTCTCCTAACGGAGGCCAGGATTGGGACACCTTCGCAACCCCACGACGATCGCCAACCTCCTAGGTGCAAAGAGTTCCAGAACAAAAAAGCATGCCCGTGTTCCTGAGGGGACGGGGTGGGGGGAAAGTACCTTCTTTCTGATGATCCGTGCAGCTCGCATCTCCTGTAAGGGACGAAATAGTAAGTATTTCACGCTTTGCTGGTCGTCTGGACCGTCACTCCACTCTGCCACTATAACATGAGAGCGGCCATGAACAATACTTCAATGAATGAGCACAGCTATGTTCCAATAAAACTTTATTTGAAAAACAGGCAGTGGGTCACATTGCCCCGTGAGCTGCAGTGTGAGCATTTCTGGTTTCTAGTCCCACAAAAAATAAAAGGCAGTGCACTACTTTGTTTCTCGATATCCCAGCGTAGTGGATCTAAAAAGCGTAATTATACGACGCCAGAGCAGACGGAGGGACGCGGGAGGTGCTCGCAGGGTCTGGAGGAGTGGCACCTCATCCACCCAAAGGGCGACTACCGTCAGGGGAGAAGACTTGGAGGGCGGAGAGGGTCTGGGAGCCTCTCGGGTGTAGCGGTACTTAGGATGGATTTTGGGGGTGAAGTAGGAGTCTCAGGAGGTCAGGGCCGGAAGGGGTTTCGGGAGAAACCAAAGGCAGGTGTGGAGCACCGAGGCGCAGCAGGGCTGGAGGGTGCGGGGCCTGAGCGTGGGGGCGGACTCCAGGGACAGGCGGCTGGGAAGGCGGGCCAGGACCCGGCCAGGACCCGGCCAGGAAC
>NW_011889051.1:1209110-1210853 GCF_000151845.1 Pteropus vampyrus
AGGGCCATGTCACCTTAGGGAGCCATCAGCACACGTTCCCCAAGGCTGGCTCAGTGGCTTCTCCCCTCAGCCCCCACCTAGTGCATGAGGCCGAGGGCTGCAGGAAGACGTGAATTCACGCTGAGAGGAAGGAAGGGGTGAGCATCTCCCTAGAGGAGATCAACTCAAGATCACCAAGGATCAAAGAAGCCCCCCACTTTGTTCCAGTCGCTAAACCTCTGACTGGGTTTGCCAGATTTAGTAAATAAAAACACAGAAAGTCCAAAAAACAAACAAACAAACAAAAAACCAAAAAACCTGGTGCTGGTACAGCTGAATAGACACATGCAAAAGAATGAAGTTGCAGCCCTTCGCACCATGGACCGACGTGGATCATAGACCTAAACACAAAGGCTAAAGCTCTAAAACTCAAAAGAAAACGGGTGAATCTTCATGGTCTTGGGTTAGGCAAAGCCTTCTTAGATGTGATTCCCAAAGCGTAATCAACAAAAGAAAAACGTAGATCCATTCAACGCCATCAAAATGAAAAAGGTTTGTATTTCAAAGGACATGATCGAGACGCAGAGTTTCAGTTTGGGAAGATGAACATTGGACGGTGACGATGGTTACACAGTGATGTGAATGTACCTGATGCCACTGACCCGCACCCCTAAAAATGGTTCAAACGGTAAAATTTGTGTTTCGTATATTTTAGCACAAAGAAAAGGGAAAAAGAGAACAGACGCCGTGAGGAGCCACCTCTCCACCCCTGCTGGAAGGGACCTAAGAGCGTCCCTCTGAAGTGCTGCGCACGGCCAGCCGCCGGCTTTTCTCAGCATGCGGCTTCTCGGCCGGGCCCCGTCCCCAGCCCTCTGGGCCCAGCGAGGGAACAAATCTTCTCTCTGTTCCAAAGTCAAGACACTTGATCTTTAGAACTGCCGCTCTCAAGATAAGTTCTCTGCCACCGCAGACAGCTGTTCCAAGGGGATCCAGGTGCCAGGCGCTGACGCAAGCCCTTTACGCATTGCGTCCCTCTTCCAAGAGTCACACTTGTCCTGTGTCAGTTACCTAACTCCTGAGCTCGCACAGTGAGTCAGCGCTGGAAGCTGAAACTGAACCCTCGTCTGTCTGGTCCAAGGCCAGGGTCTTAACTGCTCTTCTTTACGGCCGTTCGGTTTTCAGAGGTCAACTCCGATTCCCCTCTTCTCTGAAGGCACCTGGAGCTCTCCGGGCTGGGAGCTGCTCCCTCCTCATGTCCCCAGGCCACCTCGTGCTCCCACAGGGCAGCCCGCTGTATTTCATGTACTTGTTTGCCCACCGTTAGTTAGACCACGGGGCTCTCGAAGGCGGTCTGTGCCTTGCTCATCTTTGCGTGCGGTTCAGTGCAGGCACATGACTGTGTGTGTGAGCGGTCAAGGCCGGCAGCTGTCTCTTGGCTTCTCCTTGCCGTCCATGACAGTCAGGCCCGTCCACCCGGGCTCCCTGGAGCCTTAAACGTGAAATCCCACCCCATATATTTCAAAATCCCTTCTGTGGTGAGAACTCCCTTCAATAGTGACGCTTCGAGAAAAAGCACCTCTGCTCTCTGCTGGGAAATGAAAATGTTAAGGGACAATTCTGTCTTTCATAGACACGGCAAGTCTTACTTCTCTCTGGTTTCTGTCTGGATTTGCAGCTCACTGTTCTTTTGGGAATATCTTAATTTTCCAGTCTTCTGAGTGAGGGGGGGGCTTGTTTGGAGGGGCTGGTATCGTGAGTTATCAA
>NW_011889051.1:1212453-1219110 GCF_000151845.1 Pteropus vampyrus
GGTGTACGGACAGGCCTTTGCCAAGGCCGATGCTGTTGATGACAAGTCTTAAAGGTCATCTTAAAGTTGCTTCTGAAGGTGCCTGAACAGCTGTCATTCAACATCCTCACAAACCCTAGATTTGGATTTCTGTTGCCCCCAGCTTTTTGTTGGCTTACTTGATAGAGCCACTGCTTTCTTGGATCCCAAGTGAAGGGGTTCAGGACAGGTCTCCCCAAGATGTGCCACTTTTGGCATGTGAATTATTTTGAGCTGAAGGTAATCGAGACCCGGAGTGAGGGCTCACGAGAAACTTTTATCTCCCCCTTCAAGAATCTACATTTGGGGTCTTGCTCATAATAAGAATTATTACCATAGTACCTTTTGATGGCCTATTTATAAGGAAGAACGAACATCTAATTATTGAACATCTGCTTTTCTTCTCGTCCTGGAAACGACCCTGCTCCCCTCTGTGGTCTCAAGGCTCCTTACCTCGTCCGTAGCTCAGAACACCAGAGCGACTTCCTTTTAACCTCTGTCTTTGAACCTCTCATGTATGTGGGGTCTCTGACTCTCTCCTGTAGATGGGGTTCCCAGATGTACATATACAACTAAATTTGGTTATTTTCTCTTGTTCCTCTGTCTCATGTGGATGGAATTATTAGACTAGCTGGAAGAGTCTGGAAGGGTACAGGAAAGTTTCTTCCTCCCGAACACGACCACGGCACTGTATTTGGGTGTCCTAATCATCCACTTAAGAAAGAATGAACACATGGGCAGAGTTCAGAAATTTCTTCATGATTTTGATACTTTGGATTCGAGGGGAACAAATGTGAAATTGGAGAGTTTATGTCACCCTTTCAAGGTACAGGATACATAACAGTGACATTTGGTCCATTGAAAAGTTTGGACGACCCATGACGAAACTACTTTAAAATTAAAGATAAGCTTCCTCCCTTTTCTTCCTTGAGAGGACAACGCTGAGCCCCTGGTTGGGACCCCCTCATCTGTCGTGGTGTCACGCCTGCTGGAGCCCTTCCCCCATGACCTGGGCCCGGAGGCCATAACCTCAGGAACCATCAGAAACAATGGACGAGACTTCACAATGAGGCAGCCAGCATGGAATCGGGGGTTCGAGTTCACTTTCTCTAGGTCTGCGAGATGGGGCAAGCCCTACCCTGCATCTGGGTAATGACTTTATTTTATTCAGCATTATTGAGGTATAATTGACCAATAATATTTGATATTCGTACTCGTTTCGTTGGGAAAGATTCCCAGCCCCAGGTCAATTGCTTCATTCACCACCTCACATACTACATACTTACCTTTTCTTTTTTTTTCTCTTTTTGCTGAGAACACTTACGTTCTGTTTTCTTAGCAAATTTCAATTATACCGTAAAGTTTATTCCTCTTAGAACCGAAAACTCGTACCCTTCGCCAAGCTCTCCTTATGTTCCCTGGCCCGCGACCATCATTCTGCTCTGTTTCTAGGAGTGTGACTGTTCTTTTAG
Source organism: Pteropus vampyrus (assembly GCF_000151845.1). Lineage (NCBI taxonomy): Eukaryota > Metazoa > Chordata > Mammalia > Chiroptera > Pteropodidae > Pteropus > Pteropus vampyrus. The sequence goes on from NW_011889051.1 coordinate 1,213,944, forward strand.
ATTCCACATTGGGTCACAACTTTAAAAAATGAGAATTTATGACTATGACTCTGCATTTGCCCTGGTTGGACTTAAAGAGATCACATTGTCACCATCACCCTCAAGAAAAGGGCTGGGCTCAGAAGACTCACGAGCTATTAATAGCTTCCCGGAGCAGATGCTGGCAGATCGGCCAACGACACTGGTTTCTCGAGGGGTAATGTGTCACTCTGTGCTCTGCGGCAGGAGCCAGCCTGATGGATTCTCACCAGCCGTGTCTCAACACTTTCTGGGGTATCTCCACCGAGGCTATGAGGAGAACTTACACAACGCACAAGATCTTGGGATAAAGTGTGCGAAGTGCTTACGACAGTTCCTGGCAGAGAACAGGCACTGGTTATTGGACCAGAAACATATTTTGGGCACTGCTCTGATGTTATCTGCTTCCACCACATGCAGACCACAGATTGGTTTTTCCCGGAAGCTGTGCACCAAGGTGACCCCTATGAGCTGGTGCTCCGCGGGGTTTGTCACTGTGAGGAAGGCAACGCTGTCCGTCCCAGGTGCTCCAAATGGGACACCTGCATTCGCAGGAGTCTCCCTACTGCCTTTGGCTACTAGACTGTGGAGTATACCTGCTGGGTGGTCCCCAGAGGTGCAGGCTCAAGGTGGTGACCTTCTGGCACTTACAAGGAAATGGCTGCTGTTTGCACATTGGCTACCATGCTGCTTGTTCTGCAGTATAAAAATATTTCATTACCAACTTGGACTCCAACTAGAGACTTAGGAGTGAAAGGCAAAAACCACAGATCCAACAGAAGAAAACGTAGGAGGATGTCTTTGGCCCTAGAGATGGTACAGGATTAGTAGGCAAACATTGAAAAGCTCATGTCATAAGTAAAAAAGTGGATAAAACATTATCTGAGGACCCCAAGAACAAAGTTAGAGACATGGCAAATTTGGAGAAGGTGTCAGGATTCAGAAAGATATGGCCATGAAGAACATGCAGGAAACACCTACAAATCGATAAGAGAAAGAAAGAATTCGAATGACAAGCCAGGTGAAGGACAAAACGAGTGATTTACAAGAGAGGTGCCCCATATTCAAGCGTACAAGGGGACCCTTATTAGGCGTGGAAGAAATGCCAAGCTAAATATAAGAGATCACTTCTCATCGACCAGGCGAAGTTCGAAAGCCTTCCGATGCCAAGGGTCGGGGCCTCGCCGGTGGGGTGTAGACGGGTCCAGGACCCGGCAGAGCAAAGCGGCAGCACTTCGTCAAGGTCGGCACAGGCACACGCAGCGATGACCGCCCTGGACGGGAGCACCCAGTCCCGATGCCCTGGGCGTGCGTCCCAAACTCACCGTCATCAGAACAACAGGGGCACGTGGGTGAGGATGCGTGTGCAGTGGTGAGTGTGGCCACAGGAAGCCGGGCACACCTGGCCGCCCACCACTGGGGCGATGGCTGGGTGCTGTGCAAGGAAGTTCTTCTTCACAGAGCGCCAGCCGCGGTTAGAGGTGGCCGGCCAGGCGTGCGGGACAATCCCTGTTGGCAAATTCTGTCCGTGCGTATCCCTCCTTCCCTTTCGACAGAGATCCCCAAGTCTTTTTCCGTGTACCCAGTTTCTTCATTGGTAAGCAGTTCACCCCCAAATAACTCACCTTTATCCTAAGAGAGTTTTCCTGCATTTGACTTTGTTGCGCTATTTGATAATAATCCATGAAGTGTCCCCCTCCTTCCCGCGTCCACACGCCAGACGCCCACCTGCGGGCACTGTGCTGGGGGCTGGGAAAACATGGGGGAAGTAACTAAACAGGCTAGCTGACTTTTCGACACTTCCTGTTGGCAAACCGATAATCTACATGCCTTTATTTGTTGTACAGGCCAACGCTTCTCAAACTTTTTGGTTTTGGGACACCTTTATACGCTTAAAAATCATCGAAGACTCAGAGAGCTTCTGTTTTTGTGGGTGACGCCAAACAGAGCATGTTTATTTAGTTAGTAAGTAAAACAGAGATTTAAAATATTTATTCATTAAATAATTTGAAAATAACAATAAACCCATTCCATGTTGACATAAATAACATATATGTATGTTAAAAATTACATTTTTCAAAACAAAATAGTCTACTAGGAAGACCAGCATTATTTTCTTTATTGGCTGGTATAATAGAAGATGGCTGGCTTCTCATGTTGGCCTCTGTCTTAATTCATTGCAGTATCACACGTTAGAAAGCTTCTGGAAAGCTCCTCTGCACACCAAGAGAGCAAGAGTGGAAAAGACACATAACTCCTTAGCCTTACTGTTGTCATGAAGGTGGCTTTGACCTCCTGGAGTTCCTGAGGGTCTGAGCCGCCCAGGGGTCCCTGGCCAGACCACACTTTGAGGACCACTGGCTTTGGTCTTTCTGAATCTGTGATGTAGAGCGGGGGTCCCCAACCCCCAGGCTGCGGACCGTGGCCTTTTGGGAACTGGGCCGCACAGCAGGAAGTGAGTGGTGGGCGGGCGAGTGAGCAAAGCTCCATCTGTGTCCGCAGCCGCCGCTCCCCAGCACCAGCATCACCACCTCAGCTCCACCTTAAGTCATCAAGTGTTAGAGTCTCACGGGTGCCAAAAAGGTTAGGGACCACTGGTGTAGAGCCTTCATTCTAGACGCCACACATCTAGTGCTATGGCGAGGTCAGTGGTCTATGTCTGGCTGAGATCGTCAAGCATTAATCTAACATCTAGGGGTGGACGGGGGCTGAGATGGGCTGTAGGCACTAAACTTACTTTTTTTTGATTCGTATCTTCTGGGCGTTTATTTAGTGCTCATTTTATTGACTCTAGGAAGTGGGGTATGGGTGGCTCGGTGGTTTTTAGCTGTTGTTTATTGAGCACTTCCTATGAGATAGTCATTTTTGCTAAATGCTTTCTTTTGCTAAAATTAGTTTATCCTCGGTGTGTCCCTTAAAGCATAGACGGCTTTCAGTCAAAAGAATCGAATGTTAGTGGAAATTGAGAGGTGCTTTTGGGCCCTTTAACTGTTCTGGAGCTTTGATCTTGTTTGAATCTGTGTATTCACAGATTCTTACTGGCATCAAGGGCTTCCACATCTTTAGATTGGAGGCGAATTCCCAGAAAAGCTTCTGGAAAAACTTAGGCGGAGAGGGAAAAATCTTCAGCTCCAAACTTCTCTGCAGTAAAAATGAGCGTTAACCAGTGGAAATCTACCTTCCACGACCGAGACGCCTGCCTCGAGGGTCCCGTGGGATCACCAGTGACTTACCATGGCGAGGGCCTCAGGCCTGTACGAGGCACTAGCAAACTGATCTCGCTTGAAAAATAGATCTGGGTAACTTTGTAGCAGCCAGGTTTTGGCGACACCATGATTGTGCCCTAAGGGGAGACGTTAAGTGTGTGATGAGACATTCATACAGTGGAAGGGAACGGGCGTGCTTTTTGTGTAGTGATGGCGACAGTTCCAGAAAACAGTAAGTTCCAGAGGCAAGTGCAGAGGAGGACACGGGGGACCCTCCTCTTTGTGGAGGGGAAGTACATATCTGTATTTGCATAATAACCTGTACAGAATACAGAGGACCCTCTGCTCAGAGCGGAGACCCATGGGAAGGGGCAGAGGGAAACTTCTCACACACCTCCTTGTCCTTTTTGATGCCATGTGAATTTACGACCCAGTCAACATTAACTAGGTTTAAAAATAATAAAAAAGCAAAGTAAAATCCAGATGGAAAGCAGCCCCCATCCTTGTCACCGAAGCCCCTTGCTTTTCCAGACAGGGGGACAGCCCACTGCAAACCGAGGTGGCCCCGCTGGGAAGTGAATGACTTCTTAGTGTTAGCAGACGGCAGACTTACCGACTGCATGACTGTGATGAACGCGGAAGGCTCGCGCCCAGATCACCGCGGTTTGGCTCAGCAAAGCAAAACTTTATTGACCCTGTCGCGTCTCCTGGCTTGGTGTTCAGGTGGGGAACATAGAGACTGAGTGTTCAGAAACGCTGGGTTGAGGGTGGGATTTTAGTCGTTTTCTTTGGAAGGGTTTCAGGCGCTGTGAACACTCTTTGAGAAAGTGCCTGCTCCTGAGTGTGCAAATCCGTTGGGGTGGACCCCAGGGCACCCCTCTCTGAGCCCCTGCCCAAGAAGGAGGGCCTGCCAAGGAGGACCGGTCCCTAGCTTACTCGGTGGCAGTAGATGTGTGTCTCTGGGGAAGTACTCGCTGGATTAACAAGAGATGATGAAGTTTGTGGCTTCTTAATGCAGCTGTCTGGTGGGGATGGTTCTGGAGGTGTCTCGAACAAAGCAGGAAAGAAAAGGGTTGTGTCCTGACAAAAAGTGTCATTTTCAAAATGTTTAAAAAGCACACAGTTCTCATATAATTACATCGTGAACATATGTCACGGTTTGGGTCTAATTAAAGAGAAGACAAAGGTTTGAAACATTTCCTCGTCCACTTCCGTTTTCTCAAATACTCCTGCTGTGTAGCCACGGCTGTCAGGTGTTTACAGATAGAAACCTAAAACACGACGGTAGGATCAAGGCCGGCACAGCCTGAGCCAGCGTTCTCGGTGTTCCACCTGTGCAGTGTCCCACCTGTGTGCCCCACTCAAAAGGGCCCTGAGCTTGGCTTACCTCCCTGCTGTTGCCATGTTGAATTTCTGAGTTTTTGAACAGGGGGCCCCCTACTTTCATTTTGCACTGGGCCCCCAAATTATGTAGCTATCTGCACTTAGCTCATTGCACCTGGAACCTGAATGCCACTATAGCTTTTTTTTTTTTTTTTTTTTTTAAATTAAACTTCTCGGGTCAGACATATTTTAAAACAGAAGTCTGGTATTCTGGAATTTTACTTCATTTTAAGAATACTCTATAGGTTGGTTTTCCACAAAGGCAGCCTGTCTCCTCAGGAGTAGTTTTGTAAAATAACCCCCAATAATTGGCTCATAATCTTTCCTGGAACGAGATGTTTGACGTTGGGAGAGGAGGGGCCAGGAATCAGAGAAACGGCCCTGTGTAAAGTAAATGGGACCTGGCACCATCGAGTTACTTTATTACACGTGTCGAGTGTTTAAACAGCTTTGTCATCATAGGCGGATCTGTGTTTAGGTTTGACTTGAAGTAGAACCTTAGGTATGATCTGCAGAGCTCCTAGGGAAAATATCCTTCTATTTTTCTTGGAATGTGGGAA
>NW_011889051.1:1220275-1221774 GCF_000151845.1 Pteropus vampyrus
ATAGATATACCACGGTCATTCATACCGAAGGACGCCTTAGTTGCTTCCAAGTTTGGGCAATTATAAATAAAGCGGCCATAAACATCCATGTGCAGGTTTTTGTACGGACACAGATTTTCAACTCATTGGAGTGTATGTATATTTATAAAATGTGATTTATGAAGGAGAAAAAGGTCACGTATGCTTAGAACAGCATTCCTGGATTACATGTGGACCATGCTGTGTGCTGGGAATGTAAGTCAAACGCGGATTCAGTGTCTGTGAAATACACAGTCTCGGCATCCAGAAGTGGCAGAGAGCATTACTCAGACCCCAAGCAGAGGCTTTGCTCAGCCACCCCCATCCCATCCCCCGGGTCATCCTTGGGACCACGTGGGAAGTTGCTGTACCAACTCGCTTAATCTAGTCTAAAGGCACCCAACGTGCACCTGGTGATCGGGACGAGTGCTACCCACCAGCTTCTTGTCCTAGGGTTCCTCAGACTTGTAGGAGATGAGATGTCTAAGGAGGCAAGCCAGGAATTAATCAGATGCCTTTTTTCAATTAGAATCAGGTCTCTGGCTAATGGCCGGTTTCTCGACAGCCACCATTACCACAGGACCTGACCTTCCGGTTAGTTTTGGGTCTGTATTTAGAAAGGCCTGCCCCACCTTCTACCGGATTGAGTGACCTGTCATATACGTTGAAAACAATCTCAGTTCCTGGTCATCCCTGAGGTTACCCTTGGCTAAATATTCTAAAGACTCCATGCAGCGGTGATGCATTTCCATCCATGCCCTTCAGCTCATTTTCCACTTCCTCCTCATTTCAGTTTCTTTAAACACAGTACATGCTATTTATTTTATCGCTACTCCAATCATCAGTCATTTCCACTTGGTTCCAGGCATGAATACTATTTGCATTTTTCTGTTAAAACTTTAGGGTTACTTTGCTTACAAACTTACATTCACTGCATTGGAATATAGCTGTCACAGAGTAATACTTTAAAAGATTGCCTCATCGATTTTTTATTCTCAGCAATTTTCGTGGATGTGATGGCATCTGTTTCTTCCATCAAAGAGTAAATGAAGCTGAGAACGAAGAAGTCACCGCTCTGCTTCTACTGTAAATATCGAACTGCTTTTAAGTGCATAGTGGAAACAGTGATCTCAAAGGCTAAACTTTCACTAGAGCATCGGTCCCCAACCTTTGTGGCACCAGGGACCGGGGCTCCTATGAGCATCTAATGCCCGATGATCTGAGGTGGAGCTGAGGCGGTGGTGCTGGCGCTGGGGAGCGGCTGCAGATACAGATGAAGCTTTGCTCGCTCGTCCACCGCTCACCTCCTGTTGTGCGGCCCAGTTCCTACCAGGCCATGGACCAGTACCAGGCCACGCCTGGAGGCTGGGGACCCCGGCTCTATACTGGCAATAAATTGGTAAATAAATGAGGAAAGAGAGAAGATCCTATATGAGGATGCTGACTGATAAATGCAGTGGAAGTGTTGCCGTTGCAAAAAT
>NW_011889051.1:1223729-1234799 GCF_000151845.1 Pteropus vampyrus
GCCATACATTCATTGTGAAGAAAGTAAATTCAGAAAAGTATGAGGAAGAAAATAAAAATCACCAGCTATTCTGCTGCTGGCAACGTGTCGATGTGCGTCTTTTCTCGTGTATTTTTCTGTGTCTACATGTTTTCACGGTATTATAAAGTTTGGGACAATGCAGAGGATACTTTTTTTTGTTTCTAGCATTTTTAACTCGATTCCATTCACATCGAAAAAGTGATTGTGATGAAAATCATCTTTATGAAAAAGATTTTTTGGAGAATTTTTAAGAGTGTATTTGAGCCAAATCGATGACGAATTCGGGGAGCAAGATCTCAAATGCTCCAGAGAGTGACCATTTCACAGCTTCTTCTGTGCATTTGAGGTGAAGGAAGATGACATGGACGATGGGAAAGCAAGGTAGAGACGGATTACAGGATAATCAACAAGATTCTTTGCTCTCCTGAGGGTGATTATGGCTTATTTCAAAGGCGAGGTAACTTAGACGCACAGAAACAATGGACGGGACTTGTTTAAGGCAAAGACAAACCTTTTAGTAAAAAGTAACATGCCTGGGGTGGACTCCCCACCAGACCCGCCCAGTTAGGAATTTCTGATCTCATCCCTCTGTGAGGTGACTTTCCATACATCTTCTTTTTTTCATTGAGTGCTCCCTCTTTTGGTTATAAACCAATCTGGAGGTTGCATTGAGGGCTGACCTTCTAATTGGGTAGTGTGGTCTCAGTGCCAGAAAGGCTCATTTCTAGGAAGTCTCAGTGTTGACATCGTTTTGCTGACCGTTGGGGATGGGGCAATACTGTAACCGTGGAATCTGAGCTGCGGCTGAATTTTTGCCGAAAAAGGAAGGGCAGGTAAACGGAAGGCAGTCAGGTCTCACAGCCTTCATTGCGAAAAAACACTCCGGATCTGTTCTATGCTGTGAACCATCATGATCCGGGTTCTGCCTTCTGTCTCGCTTTTCCGAACGTGGCACCTAGTATAACATTTACATAAGCTGTGAAAGAGTATTAACAGTTATCTGACACGTGTTCAGTGATCGCGAACAGTTGGACTATATAGAAAACCCCAAAGAACAACTAACTATAGCTCTTACCATGACTAATATCATTAGCAGACATGAAAATGATTTTAATTAATCCCCGTTCATCATGTTATATCCTATCATAATGGATATTACTAATTTACCACAGTTGGATTTTTAGGTTGTTTCCATTTTTTTTTGCAAAATCGGTTATGTTTCTGTGAACATCCTGGCAAAGAAATCGTGGTGTAAATCCCAGATTCATTGCTTTGGGTAACGGTGGTCCAATTTTCCTCCAAAGTGTGGCCCTAATAGCAACTTTTTCTTAAAAGGTTATGAGAATTTTCCCTTCTTCTCACAGTGGACTGGCACAGTTTAATGTTAAAATAATGCCTTCAATTAAAGAGCTATAGGGACAGAATGACCTAATGATTGAAATGACCTAATTCTAGCTCTACCTCCAAGGCCTTTCAGTACAACAGATGTCTCAGGGAGATGTGATCTGGGGACTCTGAAGCCCTAATCTCACCTGGAACTTGGTCACAGGTCTCAGGGGGGGTGACCTGCACGAGGCTGAGGAACAGACCCCAGCAGACTGGTGCAGAAACGGCAGGGTGGGGCGAATGGGTGGGGATTTTTAGAAGTTCTTGATCCGTATTGCTGTCATATCTAACAAAATCGATTGCATGTGTGTAAAAGTTAAGTATAGAAAATAAAATCAAAGAAGAGTTAGAAATATGGATGAATACTCACCCGTTTTTAGGGCAAAGATATTTCTAGATATAGAAAAAGCGAACAGCATAATGAACAAGAAAAGGATTTGGCTGCATATCGAAAGATGACATTAACGAAACGAAGAGCTAAACGTTAAGTCGGAAATCTCTGTCTGCTGTACCTATGTCCTATGTGCGTCTGCGTGAGTGACAGAGCATCTGTCTTCTTATTAAGAGGCTCTCTCAACCGAAGTTAAACCAACAACGCCCCAAAGAGCAACGAACATAAACAGATAATCGCAAGAAATAGAAATGACTAATATACGAGTGAAACGCAGTCGACCTCTCTAGCCATCCAGGAGATGTTAATACGAAATGCCACTCGCTCAGTGGACGCGCAGAGAACTCAGGCCGTGCCGAGGGCCAGGCCGAGCGAGAGCGGGACCCCGTCTAGCGCGCGCCCCGCTCCTGCCGTGCGTGAGATGAGTTAGTCCCTGCTTCCTGCCCAGGTCCAGCCACAGCCTGGCTGCGCGTCTTTGCTCCCATTCCTCCTCGTCCCCTCCCCGCCACGCCTGGGTGGTAACAACTGTTCCTTCATCCAAGCCCTGTCGCCCTGCGGCTGTGACTCTCTTACAGCCGGTAGTATGATCTACGAGACTTGGTAATATCGATGCTACAAATAACTATGTTTTTTATAGTTTAGAAGTACGTAACATTATGGTATTGCATCTATTCAATGACTATCTACCGCAGGCCCACGATACACACCAGGCGCTGCTCTGGGGACCGGGAACACTGCAGTGGACAGAACGGACCTGGTCCCCCCGGCATCAGGTCCTGCTGCTGAGGGAGACAGACACTAAACAGCCGAATACGTCAATGAGTCATTGTACGGTTTCAGTAGGGGGGACGCTGAGAGGACATAAAGGGACAAGGCCCGAGAGTAACGGGCCCTGGTCGGGGCGGGGTGGGAGGCGTTTTAGCTTCAGGTGCGAGAGAAGATGGCATTTGACATGAGACCTGAGTGGAAGGTGGGAGTCAGTCGTGGGAAATCCTGGGGAAGATCTTCCCGCTGAAGGAACAGCGCACGCCGCGGCCCCGGGCAGCGAGGGTCTCGTGCTGTGTGGGCCCCGGGGGAGACCAGCGTGGCGGGAGGGAGCGCAGGGGACCTGGGAGCGGTAGGAGCTGTGGGCCCGGGGTGGGGACGCGCAGGGAGGCCTCGCGGATCCGGGGAGGCTTTGCACTGTGCTCGGAGCGGGTGGGGAGCCTCTGGGCCCAAGGACTTGAAGCTAAGCAATGTCATAGTTTCACTTCTTGAAAAAAAAAATCAAGATGAAAGTCACGTAAAATAAGATTCACGGTTTTAATCATGTTAAAGTGGTTGCTAGTACATTGACAACGTGTGGCCAACACTATCTGATTCTGGAACACTCTCATCATCTCAGGAGAAACCCCTAAGCCATTAAGCAGTCCCTCCCTGTGGCCCCTCCCCAGGCCCCGCGACCTCTGCTTTCTGTCCCTACGGATTTGCCTGTTCTGGACGTGTCACGCACATGGAAGCACGCGCCATCGGTCCTTTGTGACTGGCTTCTTTTCCTTAGCATAGTGTTTTCCAAGTTCATCCCTGTCGTCTCAGAACCTCCATCCTTTTCATGGCCGAGTAATATTCCACTGTGCGGACGGACCGCGTTCTACGCATCCACTCATCAGGCGAGGAGCATCTGGTGGCTCCCACCCAACTGACTTTGTAAAAGAATGTCTCTGGGCCCAGGGCGGAGCAGAAAGAGCAGGTAGGAGGCAGCACGTTCATCCCGGTCATGCAGGTGAGGGATGGAGGTGGGAGGCGTGGTGGCCAGCGAGCCTGGGGCCGGGGCGAGCAGAGCCCGTTCCTGTGAACTGTTTTCTGCCAGTTCTGCCTCGCTCACCCCCCACGCTGGCTCTGGAAACTGGGTGGTGACCACGGTGAATGAGGTGCCAGCTCCGCCTCGTTCACCTGGAGCCTGTCCACTATCTGTCCTCTTTCTTGCAAAGGAGGAGGGACTGTGAGTGGCCTCTGGAGGGGGCTGCATGTCCCGCACCTACCCGGAGACCGGTACTGGTAGCAGAGCGAAGCCCTCAGGGACCCGCAGAGAACAGCTTCTGCAGTCAGGTGCCCTCCTCCGAGTTACTCGAACCGGAGAACGAGAAAAGCCTCCTTCAGCAGGCGGAGAACTAGGTCCGTCCCCGCCTCCGGGGCCCGAGGCGCCTTCAGGCCCACGTCCGCCTCCGGTGGCCTTCTGCGCCGTCACCGAGGGCGTCACGACTCAGTGAAGACGAGGCCGGCGTGTGCTGTAGGTGACATGGGCTGAGAGTGAGGCTCAGGGCTCAGGTTCGCTAACTGCTGTCCTCAAGGCCTCTTTCTCTTCTTTTTCTTATTTCAAATGGAACATAAACCAACACAGAATTTAAAAATTACCAACGAAACCAGCGCAAGGTTAAAATCTGTTGCATGCAGACGCCCAGGGCCCGGGCTGCTGTCCCACGTGCACTGGCTTCCGACCGGTGTGTCATGCTCGGTCAGCGACGCTGGGACCCAGCACCTGTCTGTCTGCCCTGGCTTTGCCTTAGCTGCGACTCGGCCTCCCGACAGAGTGCTGGGGGGCAACAGGCCCCTGGTGGCTGATGTCACCGCGGAGTGCACTGACTCGATCACACTCTTCCCGGGACCTCGCCAATGGCCTTGAGCTGGTGGAAACAAAAAATACAGCATGGCAGGGAGGGCCTGGGTGGGCCTCGGACAATGGGCCTCGATCTCCAGCTGTGATTCCGTCCCCAGAAACCCAGCTTCTTGGCCACAGCATGATCTCATGCTCTACCCTGTCTTGATCCTGATCTGTAACTCAGAGTCCCTCTGGTCATCGTGCATGTGGGCGGCCTTGCCGAGTGGCTGTCCACTCTCTGTTCCAGGCTGGCCCGTTTTCTCCAGATCCTCCTCACTCGCTCATCCTGAGCTCTCTTCTGCACCTCCGCCCCCAGAGTTTTTTTCAGAAACTGAAAGAGGGAGTTTCGTCGACTTGCCCAGGTGGCCCGTTTCAGAACCCCAGGCTCGCTCCCCTCACGCCTCAGATCTGCAGCACCCGCAGATCACTCCTGGAAGACCTGTGGATTCCCAGGACACAGATGGGTGATGCTGTGAACTGCAGGAGAGGGTACAGGTGGCTTCCTGGGGGGTGTGGCCATTCCCCCCACCGTCCTCCTCCATTCCCCGCCCCCCCAAGCCTCTGCCCGGGTTTCCTCTGTCGGGGGAGCTCTGCCCAAGGCGGGGCTGTGCTCTCCCTGGCCCCGTGCGGGCGGCTCACCTCTCCCTGGCCCCCATGCGGGCGGCTCACCTGTCCCCTGCCTCCCTCCCGGCAGCACGAGGCTGCTCAGCTGCCAGGCAGAGCGTTTGCAGGGTTCTGGGAGGGAGACTGCCATTTCTGAGAACGGGCGCCTTGCTCTGTCACTCCCAGAAGCGGCGATGACGTGTGCTTCGCGGCCTCCAGCTGTGCTGCACGCGCCTCTGTCTTCAGTTTAAGGACATAAATTCTCACCTGTGGCCAAGAAGGAAGGTGGCGCGGAAGGTGTGCTGGCTTTGGGTCACCTACTTGGTTCCAGTCCTCCATTTGCCTCTTTTCAATGGGGTGACGACAGGCAAGGCTGCTTGGCCTCCCTGAACCCCCATTAGCTAGTCTGTGAGATGGGGTGACCGTGGGGACCGAGGAAGGTAATGTCAATGCTTAGCACAGCACCTGGCTGCTACGAGGTGCTCGGTCGTAGGCGGTTTACTCCACAGGCTCACAGTCGCCACCACAGGTGTTAACCTCCCTTTTGACGTCTTCCAGCTATTTGGGTCCCCTGCTTACCTGCTTCCGTGAGCCCTCCTGTGGCCCTCCCAAGCACGATGATTTCTTTCTCCTCCATTGACAGTTTGGTCCATCTCACTGCACCCCACGAGTCCCCGACGACACCTGCCACCTGACGGTACGCGAGTATTCTGTGGGTGGCTCACCTTCCCCAGGAGCAGGAGGCGGTTCAGGGAGAGGCTTGGTGATGGGCTGGGGAGGTGATAACACGGACTGGAGTCACACTGCCTGCTTTCAAATTCCAATAGAGCCACTTGCTATCGATGTGACTTTACTTTCTTATCTGTGAAATGGGTCCAATGACAGTTCCTCACGGCCTTGTTAAAAGGATTAAATGAGATCTTATGCTAGACCTCTGAGAGCTATGCCTGACCTTCTAAATGCTGTCTAAGTGTTGGCTATGATTATTCTTCCTGCTTATACAATTTTTGGTAATTATTTTGTTCCTTATAATCTCTGGTTTGTCATCTGCAATGCAGTAGTGATGAAATCTGTCCTCTTGGGGGCTCGAGGAGGTGCCGTGTGTGTAGGAGTCGATGTCTAATAAGCACACAGTTGTGACAGCAGTTGTTATTGTCAGGGCCCCACCTAGACCCCACTTCCCGGGAGAGCTCTAATAGGGGCTGGCTAGACATTTAGCAAATAAAATAACAGGACTCCCAGTTAAGTTGGAATTTCAGATCAATAGCAAATAGTTTCTTAGTGCAGGTATGTCTCGCATACTGCATGGGACATACTTATGTGAAAATATTACCCGCTGTTGATCTGCAATTCAAATTTAATGGACATCTGGTATTTTATATGACAGTCTTGCAGGAGGGACCTGTGTGAGGCTCGAGTGGGGGACAGGCGGTGGGGGACAGCACAGAGGCGCCCAGTGGGTCCCAGCTGTTCTCTCCTCCATTCTGCAGACCGCTGTCCCTGCCGACAGCCCCCCACCCACCTGGCCGCGAGCTCCTTGTTGGCGGTCCCCCCGGGCAGCTGGATGCCCTTGGCCTGCCCTTGCCCACGCTTCAGGTACGCTGCTGAGCGACACTGTGTCTGGTCCTCCAACTGCCCCAGTCAGCCTCGACTTCCCAGCTCTTCCCACAATGCATAAGGGCGAATTCTCATCATACACCCCAATTCCCATTGCACTCCTATTGGTTCTGAGCCTGCTGGGCCCACCTACAAACTCCACCGGGCCCCGACCGCAGGCCCGCGGCCTCTGTGAGGCTATCAACCTGCTGTCTTTCCGCCCCCACCGTCAGGAGCCCTTCCCCGGGGTGAAAAAGCGAACTGTCGCGGGTTGGGTTTGGGGGTCTGCCAACCTCAGGAAATGGAAATGCCATTATTCTAGGTCCTCAGACCAAAACTGTGAGTTTTTCTAGACTCTTCTCTCTCTCTCTCTCGCATCTGCTCCATCGACGGATCCCCTAACAACTGTCCAGCATCCAGCTGCTTCTCAACCCTCCCACCACCCGTTCCCAGTCCCCGTCTCTCCCTGGCTGGCCTCCCAACCCCCACCGTGCTGTCCCCTAGCCACCCCCTGCACAGCGGTCTGGCCGATCCTTTTAAAGATGTCACTCCTTTGCTGAAAACCCTCTCGTATCTTCCGTTCTCACGAAGAATAAAATCTCCAAGTCCAGAAGCCGCTCTCTAAGGCCCCAGTGGTCCGGCCCCCGCGTCTCCCTGACCGCTCCCCTGTCTCGGTCCCTCTGTTTCAGACAGAGGTCTCCATGCTGCACCTCGAATGCACCCGGCCTGCCCGTCTCTGGCTTTGCGCTTGCCGGTCCTCCTGCAGGAAGTGACATCTCTGCCCGTCCTCCTGCAGGAAGTGACGTCTCTGCTGGTCCTCCTGCAGGAGGTGACGTCTCTGCCCGTCCTCCTGCAGGAAGTGACGTCTCTGCCCGTCCTCCTGCAGGAGGTGACGTCTCTGCCCAAACGTCCCCTCGCCCAGGGGGCGCCCCCCTCGCCTCGCCTTACTTTCCCATCTTGACGTTCACGCCTCCGGGTACACGATGCGCATTTTGTTTGTTGATTGTCCCTCAAGGATGCGTGTTGTCTACTGTCCCCTGCTAATCACGGAGGAGAGCATCTGTGTGGTGGACGCTCAGCGGGTAGGAGCGGAATGAATGAATCCCTTGCTTGTGAAGAGGGTGGGCCTTTGACACCTCGATGGGCTCCAACGAGTGACACCATGCCAGTGATCACATGACAAGTCCTTGAGGTGGCCCGAAGACCAAAGACCAAGGCTCAGCCTGTGGCAAGGAAATCACGTGACAGTAAACCAAACTTCCGGAAGTTTCTGCCCATGTCCTCTGTGTCTGGTGGGTGAGCTCATCGTGATTCTGTGCTCTTCATATCTGCTGATTCCTCTTCCTCCTTTTCTTCCCTGCCAGAAATATCCGTTAGTCACAGAGCACTCTCAGGCATTTAAAGGGACAGTGACAGAAACACAGCTTTGCCCTCCAATAACAGAAATGATGAGAGGTTTTGCTCGATGACTGTGGCCATCAAGGGCAGTCCCTATCTTTAGGCCATTCCGGCCCACGTGAGCCCCTCAGCTGTCCTCAGAGGTCACAGGGACACATATTCTGTCCATCCTGTGCTAGAACGCTAAGGTTCGCAGTCAAATGCCTTCCCCTAACCTCACGGCTGCTCGGTGTTGGAGAGGACTCAAACCGATTGTTTCTCCCTCCTTTTAATTTGAAAAATATATTAAGTAAAGTGATGTTTTGATAAAAACATTAAGATAAAAACTGTCCATAATCCCTCACCTCCAACAAATGTTTTCATTTGCCCATAGTTGTAGTCAGAGGTATGACCTGGCATTGCTAGAAATATTTTCTCATATTGCCACATGGTCTCTCAATAATCCTTTTTAATGACTGCATAGTAGTCTAATAAATAAAATTTCAAATAACAAGCCTTCAGGTCCTTTCTGTATGTGTTTAAACTATGACATTGCAGTGAAAATTTTGAGCTGTATTGTTTTCTCTCTTTTGAGCCCAGGTATTAGGTCTGTATTATGGGTAGACGTATCTTCTCAAACATGTGTTTAGGTCCTGACCCTCAGCACCTCTGGATGTGACCTCGTTTGGACATAGGGTCTTTGCAGATGTCACCACGTTAACATGAGGTCACACTAGATTAGGATGGATACTAATCCCACATGACTGGAACCCCTAGAAAAAGTGGAAAATGCCACGCGAAGACGGGGCGGAGACTGGGGTGAAGTGTCTATAAGCCAGAGAACACCAAGGTCCACCGGCCACCACCAGGAACTGGGAGAGGCAGGAGGGACCCTCCTCAGGGCCTTCAGAGGGAGCGGGGCTCTGCCGACACCCTGATCCCAGACTTCTGGCCTCCAGACCTGTGAGAGGAGAGATTTCTATCGTTTTGAGCCCCCCAGTCTGTGGCTTTGTCGCGGTGGCCCCAGAGGACTCACACAGCCTCCAGTCTGGTATTCTCGGGAGTACGCCACGGGAACACAGAGCTCCGTAAGACGCCACGCTGACTGTGGGCGAAGCCGCTTGAGAAGTGGGTGGAAGTTGCGGTGGCTGCCTCGGGCAGGAGCCTGGGTCTCCCGCAGCCTGGCCCGGCACAGCCCACCGTGAGGGGTGGAGCCTGGAGCCCGGTCTCCAGAGGGTCAGCAGGGGGGCCGGCCGGGCGACCGCGTGGGCCAGCTTTGCGTCCCTTCCCAGCACGGGGCCGTGGGTCCTCGGCATGCGGGTTCGGAGTTTGGCCACAGGCGTGCGACTCCGGTCGGCGAGGCTCTGCTTGGCTCGTGCCTGGGCCCGGGAACCAGCTCGTGTCTCAGTGGCAGGGGGGCCAGGGTGCCGCCTGCCACTGGAGACCTGCCCCGGGGGCTCTGGCCACTGGAGACCTGCCCCGGGGGCTCTGGCCACTGGACACCTGGCCTGGGGGCTCTGGCCACTGGAGACCTGGCCCGGGGGCTCTGGCCACTGGACACCTGGCCCGGGGGCTCTGGCCACTGCAGACCTGGCCCGGGGGCTCTGGCCACTGGAGACCCGGGGGCTCTGGCCCTCGGCGGCCTGGCCTCTGCCTGGGCGGCATTTGCATCACCCGCTGGGTGCGGGCGGTGACGCGGGGCCTGAATCACCGTCGGTGACGGTGGCGCACCTTCGCCGGCTGGTTTGCGTCTTTGCTATGTTCACACGTTTTCTCTGGTGGCACAGAGAGATGACTCCCGGCCCCTTTTGGTCAGTTTCTCTCCCGGGACTAAAGCGAGGGGCACTGGGGCTAAGCCGGGGGCGTCAGCTGGGCCTTTGGAGACCCAGCTGGCAGCTCCGGCTCCCCGCAGGCTGGAGTTGGCCGGGCGCTCGGTCCCCAGGGTGGGCGTGCCTCCCTGGAAAGCACAGTTTGGTCCCTGCACCAGGTTACGTTCTCTCAACCACCTTGACCGTGACGGTGAGGGGCTCAGCTCTTGATGTAGGACAGCGGTCCTGGGCGAGGCCTTGGCTCGCCCGCCCAGCAGCTTGGTGACCCGGCCTCGGCCTTGCTGTGGACCCGCCCCGGGGCAGGCTGGGTGGGGTGGGGTGGGGCGGGGGGTGGGGAGAGGTTGGTGATGTGGTGAGCGTGTGAGCGAGCGCCCAGGGCCCGGAAGCTCTGCCAGCCTGTAGGCACCTGTCACCACTCTTTGCTTTTACAGTCGGAGTGAATTTTTGAGGTATCTGGTCGGCAACTTTGGGGATGAGGAAGTGGAGGCAGAGGGGTGCATCTCGTTAGACAGCGGTGGAGCAGGACGGGGCAGTAACCCTACTTTCTGAGTTCCTAGCTCCGCGCTTGGTCCCTGTCACACACTTGGGACAAAAGACACCTGTCTGTGGGATTAACAACAATAGACGTCATTATTGACATTTCCCCCAGTAACCGAATGTGCCCGTCCAGCTGAGATGGCCAGATAGTGCTTTTCCCCAGGGTTCACTCACGTAGCCAGTGACCGTCCATGGGCCACCTGCAGTGACTTCCTGAGGGCCGAGTGGGACTTCCCTGAGCTGCAGCTCCCACAGCCTACGCTGACCAGGAACGCCGGCCCAGGAACGCCACGTGCAGGGTGGAGACTGGGTTCAGGTGGACCCTGGGAGAGGCACCTGTGACGGGTGCCATGTTGGGAGAGAGGCAGCAGGAGGGGAGGGACAAGGTAATGGTTGAGCGGATGAGCCAGGTGTAGAAGTTGGAGCAGCTGCAGGGTAAGGAGCCCTTAGGGCGTCCCCACCCCTAGGCGTGGACCGGTACTAGTCCTGGCCTGTTAGGAACCGGGCCGCACACAGGAGGTGAGCAGCGGGTGAGCGAGCGAAGCTTCATCTGTATCTGCAGCCGCTGCCCAGCGCCAGCATCACTGCCTCAGCTCCGCTTCAGATCATCAGACACTAGATTCTCAAAGGAGCATCATCCCTGGTGCCACAAAGGTTGGGGACCGCTGGCCCAGGGGCCTCTGGGGAAGGGG
>NW_011889051.1:1236258-1238468 GCF_000151845.1 Pteropus vampyrus
GGGGATTTGGCCCCATACCCCGTCTCCTGACCTCGGTGGACAGTTCCAGCCTCTCTAAGTGAATTCCAGCCACTTAAGCGAGAGGCCCCAGCAGAGTGAGAGTCCCTTGCCGGGGTCACGCTTATTAAAGCACCTCTAGCAAGAGCAAAGGGACGGGGAATTCTGCTACCGTGAAAAGAAGGTGGAAAAACAAATGTCCTAAATGCATCGAAAGAGGGAAGGAGCCTGATTTAAAACAGAGAACAAGAAAGTCTTTAATAAGGTCTTAATTTTTTTTAAATTAAAAATATCCTTGAAGTAACATTTATCTGATTTTCTTGCTAAACCTCATCTTCAATCCCACCAGGGACCGACAGCGCTAGTCGACTTGCTGGTCTGGTCTCGATACACAGACGCGCGCACGCGCAGACACACGGGCAGACCCGACGCCTTCACACACGACCGAGACTACTCCACAGACGTGGCATAATCGTCTTGTCGTTTAAAATTCCATCAGCGGCATTTTCCTCCATGTCTTTGAAAATATAAATGTTAACAGCTACCTACTATTCCAATTTATAGATAAGGCACAATTCAAACTCATGAAAATGTGCGATCTGGTCTTACGAGATAGAATGAGAGACGTGGCACTCTGTGCCTCAGTACCCCCGTCTCTAAGGTGGGGTAACACTGCTTTAGTTCAGGTGGCTGCTGTGGCCTTTAATTAATATTTAGGAAAGGCCTTGCAATTCACCGGTGAAAGATTGCTACCTAAGTCAAAGGTTTTGTGTAATCGTCCGCAATTATTATAATTTGCTCATTACAGGCAATTAGTATGTTGCAGGATGGCAGAAATGTATTTGAGAGTCCATCTGCATCTTCGCCTAGCTTGAGCTGATGGTGGAGGTTCAGCAGGCACGTGATTTTTCTTCCTGCTGGAGAGACCGGCCAGGAGGCAGCCTGTCCCCAGGGGGCCCGGGGCCATTAAAGGTGCTCAGGGTACTGCCGCCGCGGAAGCAGGCCCTGACTGGGCCTTTCATCAGGGCGACAGGCCAGCTCTCCATTTCCCTCCATTCTCCTGGTCTTGATCTCCCAGAATGCACAGACAACACACCCCAATGTCCACCCCGAGCCTTGTAAAGGCCAAAGAAATATTGGCTTCTTTAGAGTTTCCCTCAATTTTTCTAATGGCCCATGAGCCCTGTCATCTCTCTATGATGAGAATACTTCAGAAGTCCTCGGACGTGACTAATCAGGGCTCTCAACATCCCATAAGGTGGGGCGAAGAGGCCGAATAGAACATTTAGGGGCCGACAAATTGAGCAAACATTTGCCGCAATGCGTAGAACTGTGTGGAGTCCTTGTGGAGAGGGCTCGTGACCATAATTTCTAACCCTCAAATCAGGACACATGTCTGATCGATGTCTGTTTTCCTGACCTGTGAGGACAAGTGTATCGAAGACAAGGAGGTGTGAAGTTTGCGATGGGTGCTAACCTGGGAGGTCCGAGCCACCTGGTGGGTCACCTTTGTCGTGGGAGCAATGTCCACAATCCTGTCGCTTGCTTGTCACCTGACGGCGGTTTCAGAAGTACCGGAGACACCTAGGAGCAGGGATGACGATGTGATATGATTTGTTCCTAACACTATTTCCCCCTGGGATCTGGCTGCAATGGCTCGACCTTAGGTGTGTGTATGTGTGTGTGTGTGTGTGTGTGTGTGTGTGGCAGTGGGGAAGGGCTTTTTAGACCATTCTTGAGTCATCTTCTAGTCCTGAATTATCCGAAGAACAGATTTGAACCTAAAGTAATTGGGGTTTCAGATCATCGAATGATCCAGATTGAGGCTGGAACTCTTGTGTTATGGAAGATACACAAGGATACACCTCCCAGCGACACACCTCACAGTGATACACCCCACAGCGACCGTCTCTACAACACCCAGTAATGGCTCATTCCAAGGCTAGTGGACCCCTTAGAGTCACCATTAGATCTGAAAAAGAAACCGGGGTGGTTTCAAGCACTCCAGAAAACAGAGAGAGAGGCGGATGAGGCACTGCCACATCCTTCTTCTTCAATCAAGATAAAATAATAGACCTATTGTCCGCACAGCATGAGTTTAACTGGCTCTGAGCAAACCACAGTGTCTGCAGATTTTGAGCTGATTCTGGTACAGCCGCCCTCAGATCTTGAAATAAATACTGAGTTATTTTTCATTCCTCACATCTAGCCTT
>NW_011889051.1:1238518-1243365 GCF_000151845.1 Pteropus vampyrus
CCGAGCCTTGTAAAGGCCAAAGAAATATTGGCTTCTTTAGAGTTTCCCTCAATTTTTCTAATGGCCCATGAGCCCTGTCATCTCTCTATGATGAGAATACTTCAGAAGTCCTCGGACGTGACTAATCAGGGCTCTCAACATCCCATAAGGTGGGGCGAAGAGGCCGAATAGAACATTTAGGGGCCGACAAATTGAGCAAACATTTGCCACAATGCGTAGAACTGTGTGGAGTCCTTGTGGAGAGGGCTCGTGACCATAATTTCTAACCCTCAAATCAGGACACATGTCTGACCGATGTCTGTTTTCCTGACCTGTGAGGACAAGTGTATCGAAGACAAGGAGGTGTGAAGTTTGCGATGGGTGCTAACCTGGGAGGTCCGAGCCACCTGGTGGGTCACCTTTGTCGTGGGAGCAATGTCCACAATCCTGTCGCTTGCTTGTCACCTGACGGCGGTTTCAGAAGTACCGGAGACACCTAGGAGCAGGGATGACGATGTGATATGATTTGTTCCTAACACTATTTCCCCCTGGGATCTGGCTGCAATGGCTCGACCTTAGGTGTGTGTATGTGTGTGTGTGTGTGTGTGTGTGTGTGTGGCAGTGGGGAAGGGCTTTTTAGACCATTCTTGAGTCATCTTCTAGTCCTGAATTATCCGAAGAACAGATTTGAACCTAAAGTAATTGGGGTTTCAGATCATCGAATGATCCAGATTGAGGCTGGAACTCTTGTGTTATGGAAGATACACAAGGATACACCTCCCAGCGACACACCTCACAGTGATACACCCCACAGCGACCGTCTCTACAACACCCAGTAATGGCTCATTCCAAGGCTAGCGGACCCCTTAGATTCACCATTAGATCTGAAAAAGAAACCGGGGTGGTTTCAAGCACTCCAGAAAACAGAGGGAGAGGCGGATGAGGCACTGCCACATCCTTCTTCTTCAATCAAGATAAAATAATAGACCTATTGTCCGCACAGCATGAGTTTAACTGGCTCTGAGCAAACCACAGTGTCTGCAGATTTTGAGCTGATTCTGGTACAGCCGCCCTCAGATCTTGAAATAAATACTGAGTTATTTTTCATTCCTCACATCTAGCCTTTGTGGATACAAGCCAGCATGTCTTCATTTTATCAAAAAATCAGACAAAATCAGACGAATGCCCCATAGTTCTTTTCTCTCTTGAAACAGTGGGCTAATAGAAAATATAATCTCACAGGCATTTCTCTTCTCATTTGCTAGATCAGACGTCTCCGAATAGGACAATCCACTGAAGGAGTTTAGGAAGAATATTCTAGAATGCCAATTTATGTTTTTCACTTTCACCTAGTTTATTTTTTGAGTATGTTTCATAACATATACAATATAATGTACACAAGCATTTAGAGGTGAACACGAGTTTTTGTCACTGATAAAGTGCCAGAGACCAGGGCTCAGCCAACTTTGGTCCACAGACCGAAACCAGCTACCCCGTTTTTGTATGTTAACCCACAAACTAATAATGATTTTTACATTTTCAAATGGCTGGGAAAAAAAATCAAAAGAACGCTATTTTGTGACACGTGAACATTATATGAAATGTAAACATTACCATCCATAAATAAAGTTTTCTTGGAATAGAGTCATGTCCGTTCGCCTGTGTATTGCATATGGCTGCTTTGGCACACTGCAATGGCTGAACTGCTGGCTGCAGAATGACCGAATGCTCCGCCAAGCTGAGAATATTTCCTGTCTCACCCTTTTCATTCCTCACATCTAGCCTTTGTGGATACAAGCCAGCGTGTCTTCATTCACAGCAAAGGTTTGTCAACCCCTATCATCAGGTGCACAACACCGAGATTAGATATTTACATAGCTTACGAAGTCTAGTGCAGGGATGATATTTTCGTACCCACTCACCTTTGTGGAAAGAGAGTATTTTAAGCTTGATAAACATAACTCACTTAAATAGGTTCCAATGTGCGTCTTGGATGAATGAATTTTGCCCGAGTCAGGCCGGAGGTGGTGGAGGCGGGGCCGGCGGAGGCTGAGGAGACTGTTCGAGAAAGCCTTGAGGTCAGTCCTTGAGAGGTCAGGAGGTGGCCCCGCTTGTTGGCCTGGTGGGTCAGGAACGTGCACAAGGGCAGGCCGTCCGTGTCCCCTTCAGCTTGTCATTGTCATCGTTTGGTCTCGATGCTGGTGTCACCCGGTACTTAGAGTCAGCACCGCTGTCACGTTAATTATCGTGCTGCCCGGGCTGTGCTTACTAAGTCCCCTCCCCTGGGAGCACACGGCCCTTCACGTGCGTTCGTCCCTCCTGTGACATTTCCGGGAGTGGTGTTTCTATGGGATAAGATCTCGCGTGATCGGTTCACTTCCCTTTAGGCATGTGCAAGGAAAACAGACAAACCCTCATCAGCGTGGGACGACCTTTCAGCAGAGCCCAGGTGGCTGTTCACAGGTATTTTTTCTTCGGTGTTTTTTTAAACTGACAGGCAGAGGTGATGGATTGGGCCCGGCCACTGCCCCTCAATCGTCCCCAAATGGAACTTCGCTGGTCTGACTCTTCGTTTGATCGGCTGCCGTGTTACCCTGGGTAGGAAAGTTTAGGGTCCAGGAACCCCGATTATCTCAGAGGTTGAATGAGCACAGCATCCAACCTCTGCTTCTGAGTGGGGTAAAAAGTTCACCTCAACAGGATTTGTTTTTTTGGGGGGGAGGGGGGAGGGTGGATGTCTAAAAAAGCCATCTTTAGGGGAGAGAGACTGGACACCCTGGAGAAGGAAGCAGCTTTTCCCTAGCGCTGGAAAGAATCTAATGATGCTGGGTCCTGAGGCTGTGCAGTTGGCTGATGGACGCTGCAGTCAGATAGGAAGTAGGAAGCCTCCGACGCCGAGCGAGACCTCGAGGAAGCGGTTCCCATCGGGAGACCCTAACGCGAAGAGGATGGGACATTTCATTCCGGGAGGAAGTGTTTGTGCACTTAGTGGCGTTTGCTGGACCCCGCCGGCTCAGAAACCCTGTGTAGCTCTGAGTGAACGTTGCTCACTAATATTATGGGATGACTTAAGCACAAAGACGTGGGAAGTAAACTTTCCGGAAAAGCAAAAGCCACAACACAGTGCTCACTTCTCCTCTGTGCATGTTGGTGACTGTTGATGAGATTTCTGTTCAGGCTGAGGCCGTCCGTCCACGGGTACCCGAGAAACGCAGGTCTCTGGATATTAGTAATTGTGTTGGAAGTTTTGGTTTTCTTAGAATACATGTCGAGGTGACTTAGTGGGGTGATGCAATGGCCAGTCACTTCTGCCCCTCGAAACCGGGTCTCCCAGAATGCGTGAGTATTCAGCAGAGTTGAGAGCTCCAGCCCCCAGCTGTGAAACAGGGGGTGACGCCAGGACCACCTGACATGGTCAAAGAAAATGGGCTAAGAGTGCGACTCTCGTTAAAGGTATTCTGTAAGTGTGGAGATGATAACAACATTAGAGAAATAAATTTAAAAACTCCAATTCATCACTCTGTTATAATGGCTATTTTCATTTTTGAATGTTAACAGACACGAGTTTTAAAACACTCTCAGTAATGGTGCTCACATGCTTCTTTTGCATGGGGACCACCTCAAAATGAATTAAATACATGGCCCTTTCTGTCACCGATGGCCCAAAAGCCATGCTTTCTTATTCTGCAAGTTTGCCTGCTGTGTGCTTCTAGGAACAAGGTTGGGGCAGAAGATCGCACTGGACTCCTTGTCCGTAAACAGAGCCACCGCGGATGACCATGGAGCAGCTGTCACGACCCCAAAGCAACACCCAATCCTTTCATCTGGGCTGTTAAGCCAAAGCCACGAGGCTGCCCACCTCACCCCCTCACTCTGCTCGTCTTGGTTTTCGGTGCGGCCTTCAGCGACAGGCAGCCCCTTCTGAAGGACCATCGATGCCTCCTGATGGCTTTGCCCCCGACCCACGCTCCGTCTCGTGCGTGTGTGCGGGGGGCCCTCGTCGCCTGCAGGCACACTCTCAGACTCAAGGAAATGAGTTCGATGCGGAAGGTGCCAGAGGATGGGTGGCAATGTGTGAGTGCGTGTGTGGGTGGTTGTGCACAGGTATGTACGAGAGGGTGTATGTGAGGGTGCGTGTGAGCTTGTGCGTGTATATGTGAGAGCGTGTGAGCCTGAGTGTGTGTATGAGAGTGTGAGCGTGTGTGAGTGTTTGAGAGTGTGTGAGTGCATTCGTGTGCATGTGTGCATGTTTGTATGCACGTGTGATGAGAGAGTGTGGGCACATACGTGTGCATGTGTGGGCGTGTGTGCATGTGTGGGCATGTGTGTGCAAGTATGTGAGTGAGAGCGTGCAGGTGCATGGGTGTGCATGCATGCACACATGTGTGTGCACGTATGTGTACATGTATGTGAGCATGTGTAGGTGCATGTGTGTGTATGTGCGCGTGCATGTGTGCATGTGTGAGTGTTTGAGAGCATGTTGGTGCACGGGCGTGTATGTGTGTGGACATTGGTTGCAGCAGGCGTGTCTCACGAACCCTGCCTGGAACGTCCCCCAAACGTTCTGAGGCGCATCACTGGGACTGGCTCAGGTGTCTCTGGATCAGGTGCACGCAGGGCACACCCGTCCACACGCATGGACACATTCTGCTGCTAGATTTGCTCTCAGCCTGTGTCACGATGCCTCACGGGCACTTCTTGCAGGGGGCAGGGTTTGCCTTGCCTGAGTCCGAGTCTGCGGAAGTGGGGGAGGTGACAGGAACCTGGAGAAGCGGATCGCACCCCTCTGGCCCGGGGGCCTGTCTGTAGGACAGTTCCCAGGAAAAGCCTGCGGAGCCCTTAGGAGAAAACCTTGCATTGCCACCGGC
>NW_011889051.1:1243770-1248469 GCF_000151845.1 Pteropus vampyrus
TCACCCCCTCACTCTGCTCGTCTTGGTTTTCGGTGCCGCCTTCAGTGACAGGCAGCCCCTTCTGAAGGACCATCGATGCCTCCTGATGGCTTTGCCCCCGACCCACGCTCCGTCTCGTGCGTGTGTGCGGGGGGCCCTCGTCGCCTGCAGGCACACTCTCAGACTCAAGGAAATGAGTTCGATGCGGAAGGCGCCACGAGGATGGATGGCAATGTGTGAGTGCGTGTGTGGGTGGTTGTGCACAGGTATGTACGAGAGTGTGTATGTGAGGGTGCGTGTGAGCTTGCGCGTGTATATGTGAGTGCGTGTGAGCCTGAGTGTGTGTATGAGTGTGTGAGCGTGTGTGAGTGTTTGAGAGTGTGTGAGTGCATTCGTGTGCATGTGTGCATGTTTGTATGCACGTGTGTTTGAGAGAGTGTGGGCACATACGTGTGCATGTTTGCACACGTGTGCATGTGTGGGCGTGTGTGCAAGTATGTGAGAGTGCAGGTGCATGGGTGTGCATGCATGTACACATGTGTATGCATGTATGTGTGCATGTATGTGAGCGTGTGTAGGTGCATGTGTGTGTGTGTGCGCATGCATGTGTGCATGTGTGAGTGTTTGAGAGCATGTTGGTGCACGGGTGTGTATGTGTGTGGACATTGGTTGCAGCAGGCGTGTCTCACGAACCCTGCCTGGAACGTCCCCCAAATGTTCTGAGGCGCATCACTGGGACTGGCTCAGGTGTCTCTGGATCAGGTGCACGCAGGGCACACCTGTCCACACGCATGGACACATTCTGCTGCTAGATTTGCTCTCAGCCTGTGTCACGTTGCCTCACGGGCACTTCTTGCAGGGGGCAGGGTTTGCCTTGCCTGAGTCCGAGTCTGCGGAAGTGGGGGAGGTGACCGGAACCTGGAGAAGAGGATCGCACCCCTCTGGCCCGGGGGCCTGTCTGTAGGACAGTTCCCAGGAAAAGCCTGCGGAGCCCTTAGGAGAAAACCTTGCATTGCCACCGGCACAGAGAGTCCTCTGCCAGGGGAAGGAGAGGGACCACTCGTGGCTGAGCCGATGCGGTGGAGCGGGGCAGGCTCCTAGGGGCGACAGCGCTGCTTATGCAGCTGCAGAGGAAAAGCCCAGAGAGCACGAAGCTTTTGTTCTTCTGTTCGTTCATTTGTTCGTTCATTCATTCATTCACTCATTCATTCACTCATTCCTACTTCCACCCAGAAAACTAGAGAACATTTTAAAAAATAATATCAAAAACATTTAAAATCAATAATATGCTTTTGCTATCCCCCAGATCATATCATGGGGTGAGTGAGGGGATGATTCGGGGGGTCAGCACGCAGGTGGGCTGGGGGTGGCAGGGTCTCTAAGGGAGGCTGGGGTACACCTGGGCCGGCAGCACCCAAGCCCCTTCTCAGGTGTCTTTACCACCTGCATTCTCCTGTTTGCTCAAACATCAAATGCTAGGGACCCAGGGCTCAGTGCCTTGAATTCCAGCCTCTCTTTTCTTTGTCAAGTTCACGGTCACCTGGGGCCCCAGGAGCCATCCATGTGCCTGCAGCACCTACCTTTAATCTGGATGGTTCTTTTCATCTTAGCTACACTCACAGGTGTGAATGACGTCTCTACCCCCAGGCCACATGCAGGGTGCCCCTCCCCCACCTGCGTTCCTCCCCTGGGGGGGCCCCTGCTACTCGGAACCCTCCATAACTCTGTGTGGTGGCTGATTGTGTCGACTGGACTGGGCTATGTGTGCTGGCATGCTTGGTAACCGTCACTCTGAGTGTGTCTATGAGGCCAGGCGGTGACGTGGGCGCATATGACAGGAGCCGAGAGCCTGGGTGCAGCCCCTGGCTCCAGGGGCAGGGACCCAGATGAAGGTCAGCGCCTGACACGACATCAGGTTTTGTCAACTGGTGCAAGAAGAGGACACGCGTCACAAGGGACAGGAGCCAGCTCGGGGTTGCTTCCTGACGCAAACGTGTGGATAAGAGTAACTTCGCTGCAGAGCGGGCCCGGGAGCAGTGACGAGCCCCTCTTGGAGCTGAGGCATCATACTACTGGTCAGCAGAGACCAGGTGCGAAGCGTGAGAGGTAGCAGGTGAAATGCGTGTGGAAACGCCCCGGGTTCAGTGCAGTGAAGAGATGTTAGAATTCCAGTTTCCAGCGTAACAATCTGCGTATTCATTAGATGGCGGTTCTCAGGCTTTAGCCACTGTCCCAGTCTCCTGGAGCAGCATCCCCAACCTTTGTGGCACCAGGGACCGGTGCTCCTGTGAGCATCTAATGCCGGATGATCCGAGGCGGAGCTGAGGCGGTGATGCCGGCGCTGGGCAGCGGCTGCAGATCCAGACGAAGCTTTGCTCGCTGGCCCCCCACTCACCTGCTGCTGTGCCGCCCGGTTCCTAACAGGGTACAGACTAGTACCAGTCCTCGGCCCGGAGGTTGGGAATCTCTGCCCTGGTGGGCTCCTTAAATGCAAATTTCATAGTTTCTGATTCAGAGGTCCGGAGAGGCCCAGAGTTTGCACGTCTAACAAGCTCCTGAGTGATGCCGATACGGCTGGTCTGGGAGACACCTTGAGAACCGCTGGGTTATAGATTATATTCCAACGCTGTTAGTCTCCCCCCAAATTTGAGTAATGCTTAGACCACTTTAAATGGGAGGAAAAAAACGTGCATTCTCTCACTCATAAAACACAAAGTTAGTCTTATCCTAGAGACTCTCAGCTGTAAATTTGTCAAAGTAGAATAATTTCTTACATTTATATTGTTATAAATGTTAGAAATGTTATATTACATTTATATTGAAGTGAAAATATAAGATTGAAACATATTTCTTGAAAAGAGGCAGCCCATGGAATATGACCAGTCTAAGAATCTATTCTAAAGCAGAAATATTTCTAATTCTTCACCTACCTTATGGGTATGGAGGAAGGCACTGTGGGTAGAGGGTAGGAGGGGCTGGATTTGACTCTCAGTCCCCTCCTTGCTGAGTGGCCGTGGGCCGAGGTGACCCCCGGGCCCCTGTTCCTAGGTGTGAGGCGCTGCACCGTGCGCGGCGGCGTGGGTGGCGAGAGGCTCTGGACCTCGTCGTGTGCTGCGGGGCAGTGCAGCACCTTCTGTGGGCCACCGGGCTGGCTGTGTCCTTGGTCGAGGAAGGAGGGCGGTGGAGGGGGCTGGCACAGGGCGGAGCTGTTGGGGCTCTGGGGTGAGCATCAGGCCAACTCTTAAATTTAGTTTAGTTTAAAAAAGAGAAATGGTTCCGGCGCAAAGGGGGTCTAGAGAAGCCCGAAAGGCAGTGCGCTGTGGGCTGACTCAGCATTCGTGTTCTTCATCAGGGGTCGTTTTGCCGAAGGGCAGGATGTTTCCTTGGTAACTGGGAGGGGAGGGGCTGGCAGGACAGAGGCAGCAAATCACGTGACCGACGAGGTCTTCCCATCACTCGGGAGGAGGGGCCGCGAGACCTGCCCTTTTGACCAAATGGAGCCATAGGCGCGTCCTTCACTCTTTAAACTGTTCTTCAGACCTGCATCTCGACTCTTCGGCCACACGATTCGCTGCCTACTCTGTTTTCTTCCCCTGGTGGGGACCCTGCACGTGGGAGCTGGTGCTGCCCTCGCCCCCTTTGCTTCCCGACCCGCGTGCGTACATCAACCATCATCCGATACACTCTGATAAGTGCTGGGGCTATGGCTGGGTGGCGTGCATAGCTCGGATGGGGTTCTCGCTGCTGCCCTCTCCGTGGGGTGTCCCAGCCTGGCCCCAGCGAGAGGCAGGTTCCTACCCTCCATCCTCTCCTTAACAGCCGTGGGGAAACTCTGGCCAAAGATGAACCAGCGTGTCCGGTGTTATAAAGCCCGGCAGCCCAGCCAGGACTTCTGACCCCAACTGCAAATCTTTCTGATATGGAGAATCCTATAACCTGGCAGGTGATGTGCCAAGAAGCCCAGCGTTGAAACCTACCTGCTTCCCTTTCGGCAGGAGGACCGAGGGCCGTGGCCTCATGGGAGCGAGTCTTCTCCAGCTTGCGTGCACCCAGGAAGCATCTCGGTCGAGCCCTAGGTCTGGACGAGGTTGAGCCTGGTGTCCCTACACCCGCCCTCCTCCACCCCAGCCCGTTGCCTTCGGAAGTCAGAGGGCCTTGCCACATCTGGATAAGTGGGAAGACCTTACGTCACCCCTGTTCTAAACCGGAAAGCCTTCCGCTGTGGAAGGACACGGCGTGTCACACAGACGGAAGGTTCTAGGCTGTTTGCCCTGGAATCTAGGGAAGAATGAAACGTTTGCACGAAAGACAGGGCCTCGGGAAGGGGGAAGGAAGTGGGTGCTGGGACCCAGGCCCCCTTCTTGGTGCTGGAATGCTGATTTGACGCCGCTCTGGGTGGTCTTCCCCCGGAGAGGCGTGGCGGGGGGCGGGGGTGGAGGCAGGGCCCTGCTAACCTGGCCTCGTGGGTTGAATAGTGTCCCCCTCAAGTTCACGTTCCTCTAGAACCTCAGCATGTGGCCTTATTTGGAAACAGGGTCTTCGCAGGTGTCACTCGCTAAGTCTGCAGGAGGCGGAGGCCGCGCTGGGGGAGGGCGGGCCTGACCCCAGCCACTGGCTCTGAGAGGGGGAGGAAAAGCGCAGACAGGCGCAGGGGAAGGCCAGGAAGGCGGGGGGCAGCCGGACGGCAGAGACCAGCCCCAGGCCAGGGCACGGCAGGGAC
>NW_011889051.1:1248984-1253004 GCF_000151845.1 Pteropus vampyrus
CTGTGACGACCAACCCGAACAGGGAGGTGACGGCCCGTGACCCTCCCAGCCAGTGAGTCCTGCTGACCTTTCACCCTTGGTTCTGAGAAGCCTTCAAGAGTTTCTCGGGCTTGGAGCTTTTAAACAGGAGTCCTCCATCCATCGGTTGTGAGTGAAGCAGTGAGTGACAGAATATTTTCACAGAACAGGCCTTTAGAACCACCGAGAAACCAAGACCAACGTCCAGAATTTCTGATTCCATGTACATGAGGCTGCGGGGTGGGGGTGCGAAGTTCTCTCTTTCTTCAGGGAGCCCCTTTCTTGGAATTTGGGTACTGACTGGCCACATAGGATGGCCACCTTCTTTCATGTTGGGTCGCAAGGAAGGTGAGTCACTCAAGGTCACAGAGCGACTTAGCAACGAAGCTGCCACGGAAGGTAAGTAAGAGGAACTTTGTGCTCACCACCTGTGCGCAGGCCTTACGTGCGCTAACTCAGCGACGCCTTGTAACGTGGCATCCCCTGACACGGCATCGTCCCCACTTTGCAGATGCGGGAGCTGAGGCAGAGAGAGGAGAATCATTGCGAGTCGGGCCGTGGGGCTCCAGAGCCCCTGTTCTTAACACAGCACCCCGCTGCCTCCCAGACCCAAACTCAGGCTGCCTGGGCGGTGGCCGTGGCCGGGGACAAGGTGAAGAGCACGGGCTTCGAGTGGGGCTGACACGCAGTCCTGCAGCGTCCCCGCGGACGGCCCGGGGTAAATTACTTGACCTCCCCAAGACTCAGCATGTGCTTCTGCAAAATGGGCATCCTGGCAGATACTCGTCTGCTGATGCAGAGATTAATCGTGTGACGTGTACAAAGCGCCTGTCAGATTTCATTCCCAAGAAGCCTCAGTTATTCTGGACTGGGCCGGTCACCTCTGTGTCCTTGCCGTCCAGTGCATACTCGCTCTGCAAGCCATCCTTGCTTATCAGATGGAGGTGACTTGGACACAGGACTCTCTCTGTAGTTGGAGTTAGTGTGTCTTTGTTGCTGACCCAAGGCCAATGTTGCTCAGCCATGGGATTGTTCGATCTGTGTCCTCCTGCACCTGGCTGGCTGGTTCGGGCTGGGCCTCCAGACGTCGTGCGGTGTCTCTAGCTGGGCAATTCAGCAGGGAACGGGTCATTCTGGCCCCTGGGATCAGGGGTTCCGGGCCGGCGTCTCCTCCCTCAGGACACCCTCCCCTCCCTGCCCCGGTCTCCTCATCGGCATCCTGGCACCCAGCTCCTGTTTGCACCCTCGCCCCCCAATCCTGTGACCACAGACTCAGCCTGGCGGGTGAGGCAGGCCCCGCCTCGGCCTTCTGACACCCTGCAGCCATTGGGCATCTGCAGCTGGTTGTGCCCCGTGAGCAGGGTCAGTGGGACCAAAGGCCCATGGACAAGACACAGCCGCCAGAGCTCTCCAGCACGGCAGCCTGGGTTCCAGCTCATGGTCACCAGCGAGGCCATCCCGGTGGCCTGCCTGGAGCCGCAGCTCCTCCCAGGATGCCTCTTTCTAGCCGAGGAATTTTGACAACTCGGACCACGTCAGATTCCCCCTTCGCAGCCCATTCCTGTCTTTCTGGACCTAGATGCGAGCATTGGCCCCGATCCACAGACGTCACATGCCATTTGCAAATTACTAGAGCGCAGGTGGGGTCGCACGGGTACGTGTGAAATGCGCACTCTGTGAGGGCACTGTCCGGGTTCCACAGGGACACAAAGGCACCTGTCCTCGAGGTCTAAGGTGCAGCAAGGATACGCGTGTGCACGCACACGTAAACACACAGATGCACAATATAGCACTGTATCCGTTCCGTTGCTGTGGTAACGACTCACTGCAGCTCGGGCCACGCCGGCCCATAGTCGGGTGTCGGCGGCGCTGCATTCCTTCCTGGGGAATCTGTTGTCTTGAGTTTTCTAGCTCCTGGTGGTCCCTCGCCCCGTCTCGGATACCTTCTTCCCGGGTCCGTGGCTATGGGACCACAGCTGGACCGCGTCTCTGTGACCCAGCAGAATCAGAGTCTCTGGAAAGGCCCGGGCTGTGTGCCCGGAAGCATGCTTTTGAGAACAATTGGTAAGAAAGTCTTCAATCTTTTGGTTCTAACTCAGCCAGTAGGCACATATTAATGCTGCTTGTTGCCAGAAATTTTTGGGGAAAAAATTCTACGACTGTATAAATGGATTAAAACGTATTTTAAGAGGGGACATTGCGGTTTGGGACATTGATCGTGGGGATGACTGTGCATGTGTGGGACAGGGGCCTGTGGGAGCACCCTAAAATATCAAGTCTGTAGAACAGAAAGGACATTTAAACAGGAAGTCTCCCTTTACTCCAGCACCGACGACGTGGAGATCGTGTCATGCATTTAAGTGACAGTAAAGGACACATCTTCGGAGACGTGTAGTTTTAATAAACAAGGCTTTATCGTCACAGCTCGGCTGATATTTACTGTTTGGCTGTGAGCGGGCGATGACCGTCTCTACTGACTGAAGAAGCTCCACAGTCGCGGGCCCTGCCCACGCGTGTGTGTTTGTAAGAACACACGTGTGCACTTGCACGCCCGCATATGTACTGTTTGTGGAACTGGGAGTCGTGACTGCTCCCAGTCCACGACCACTCAGTCGCCGAGTGTGGACAGCTGTGTTTTCTTACGATGACAGTCACCCCCCAAGTCCTTGACTAAGAGTTTCTTCGTCTGTGACATGTGTCTTGTTTCCCGCTGCCCGTGACCACGGTGGCTGCTTGGGCCCCGGGCCTTTCTGTGTTCACGGCCCCTCGTCAAGCTCTTCTTTGTCGTAGGTCAGAGCTGCCTTCTTGACATTCTCTCGGCTTCTAGAACGCCCTTTTTTTTTTCTCCCTCAATTTCTTTTTTATTTCTCTGCTTCTTTTTTGAGGAGGCCTGCCTTGGCCCCCTGTCGATTGGATGGCCCACTGAAATGGGGTCATTCGAAGAGGATTTAATAAAGGGATGATCTGCCAAGCTGGGAGCAGGGTTTTGGGAAGTATAACACCCCAGGACTGGTGATAGAGGGGAGCGCTTCCTTCTCTTGTCCTGAAGGATGGAAGGCGGGGAGCAGTTACCAGGAGCAGAGGCGGAGAGGCAACCTGCAGGGAGGGGCCTGGAATAATCGCCAGAGCCCCTCCAGGCAATCGGCTCCGTGCCCCTCCCCGCCCCTCCCCCGCCGGCCCTGGGAGGCCCCAGCGCCCCAGCCCCCTGGTCTGTGCTTTTCGTCCGCAGCCCGAGCTAACTCATACCTAAATCTGCAACCCCCTTCCTCACTTGAGTGTTTTCTTGGGCGTTTATTCCCGCCTGGTGTGCCCTGTGCTTTGTGTATCTTGTCCTTTGTCCCAGAGCCCGCTTCCTCCTCACGGCAGCTCTGTACTGTACGGGTGGGGTTTCTGTTTGTTTCGTTCACTGCTGACCCCCTGTGACTGGATCAGCACCGGAGAAATAGGTGGCGCTCCCCGTGGCAAGCGTCTGTTGAATGGCAGGCTTTCCAGACCTCCGCTTTCTAGTAAATTCTGCTGGTTTCTTCTCAGCTCGCCTCTGAGCCCCAAATGCTCTGAACTGTGCTCCCTGGTCCTGGCCTGTCCAGACCAGCGCCTCCTCCCCGCTCCCCGCTCTCCTGAGTAAGCAGCACTGTCGCAGACAGTGTCCGGATCCAGGGACGCCAGACCACCCGGGCCTCTTCCTCATGTGTCCTTGGGCCGCCTGGCGCTGTGGATGTCACCCATCCAGTCCTCTGCTGGGCACCATCGTGGCCTTGCCCTCGGCACACGTGGCCATACTCTCGACTTCCTTCTCTGAGCCAGAGTCTGGGCTGGAGCAGGGTGGGGAGATGGGGCATCGTGACGGTGGACTCCGGGCTGAGCCCTTCCCAGGGAGGCTGGCAGGAGGGTGACGGCAGACTGGTGTGCCTGGAGACCCGGAGACTTAAGAGTTGGGTTGAGTCGGACGCATAGTGGAGCGTGTGCATGTGTGTGTGTGTGAGAGATTGAGAGAGAGAGAGA
>NW_011889051.1:1254769-1258967 GCF_000151845.1 Pteropus vampyrus
TAGTATTTACTCACAGGAATGTCTTGTTTTATTTGTTAGAAACTTTGGAAAAGGCAATAAGGAGAAGAAAATGTAGAATATACTGCATTTCAGAAGCAGGATGTTAATAACAAATTGTGCGACTACTGAGCTTGTTAGGAAGGCTCAGTATTTCATGAATTTGACCTTACCAATCCGAGCCCTGACTTCATTCATTCATTCATTCATTCATTCAACAAATATTTGTTGAGTGCCTATGATCGATTGATTCGTTGATTCAGTCAATCGACAGATGGTTATCACCCGCTCACCACACACACAGGACTGTGCTGATTTTGCCAGAATATTTAAAACGGCAATGGAACAATTTTATTCTGTAGATTTTTTCATCTCCTGAGCATCCTTGAGGAACTCCAAATAATCCTTAGCATTTTATTTCGGTATTTTTTGCATCACTTGATTAAAAAAAAAATCCTTAAGGCCAACCACTGTGCATTTACATCAAAATAGATGCAAAACATACCACCGTTGATGCCAATGCATGAGAGGTGACATCCACGAACACAAAAGTCTGTATGCAGGGTCCCCGCTCCTGGTCAGAAGCAGACAGTGGAAGGCGGAAAATCTTGAGTTTTACAAACACTGGGGACGCGCGCACTCGCGTTTGGAAATGATTGTTTTCTCTCTCTCTCTCTCTCATTTTGTTCTGTTTTGTTTTGTTTTGTTTTTTGGCCTTTCCCCTTCTCATTTGGAAAGCGTCCCGTAAATTTTGTCGACACGCCCAGTTCCACCGACCTCTGGAATGAACTGCCCCGTAACCGGGCGTCCCTTGCAGCCAAGGACACTAGCAATGTGCTATTCTTTTCCTGCTCCAGAAGCCATCTAAGTATTTCCTACCCAGAGGACCAAGCTGTGCTGCTACTTGTCATTCGGGTGGAAGCTTGTCTTTATCCCCGTGGGCTGAGGGCTGGAATCTTCCAGACCAGCAGTCTGGCCGTCTGTGACAAAGGTGCCCTGGGTCCCAGAGCTGCTTTTATTTAGCGGGCAGGGCTGGCGTCTGACCACTGAGGTGAAATAATGTTCCCATCTGACCCTCTCATTTCAGGCCAGGGGTGAATAGAACGAGGCCCCAAACCGGAGAGCACGGGACATCGTACCGTGGACCAGATGGACTCCGCCCTTCCTAGCT
Organism: Pteropus vampyrus; assembly: GCF_000151845.1. NCBI lineage: Eukaryota > Metazoa > Chordata > Mammalia > Chiroptera > Pteropodidae > Pteropus > Pteropus vampyrus. The sequence continues at coordinate 1,255,938 of NW_011889051.1, forward strand.
CTCCAGGCTGGCACTGGGTGTCAGTGGTACCTGTGGCCTTGGCCTTGGGCACCCTGCCCCTTAGAGCAGGCCCCCCCCTCCACCCTTAGAAGGAGACAAGTCTCATCCATGATGTCCTTGGGGGCCAAATGCCACAGATTGGGGTCAGGATATTTTTGAAGGCAACCAGCTGGTGAAGCCAGAGAGGGTGAACCAGCAGAAAATCCCAGCGGCTGCTCCCCTGGCCATTCCCTTCTTAGCAGCGTGTCAGCCTTGACCTTCGCGGCCCCGCCCTTACGGAGCTTGCCCGCCCCATCCAAGATGGAGCATTGCCCCGCAGCCATCCGGAGCCTCTGCCAGCTGCTGGAACTGACCTCTCTCACCTCTGGCCTGCCACACATGCTGTTCTCTCTGACCACGTCCCCCACCTGGCCACGTCCTCATACCCCAGCAGGTTTCAGGATACCCCCAGTTGGTCGTCCTTGACCGCGCTAAGTGAGTTAGGGGCCTGACCCTGTGTCCCACATGCCTGCACATTCCCAGCTGGCAGAGGCAGGGCTTCATGGACCGGCCACTGGGCTCACTGCCTCCTCACGCGGGGGCTCAGCTCTGCAGGGCCCAGGCCCACCTGACACTGCCCTCTCCCCAGGGCCTTGCATGTCGTGGTCAGCTGGTAGCTGTTTGATAAAAAGAACCCTGTACACCCACTGCCAGGTGCCGAGCTAGGCACAGAGACCCAGGGATTAATAAAAGACACAGGGTGCAAGGCTCCCGGGGCTGCACCGAGGGAGTCGGAGAATTACCACACCTGGGCGTCCAGGGCTTTTTGAGAGGCTGGGGAGGGTGCAGAGTGCCCAGCCCAGAGGAGCAGTAGCAGTCAGGGAAGGCTTCCTGGAGGAGCTGACGCCTCCATCAGTGTTCTCACTGTCTTGAGCTGCCCACCTGGCTCCTGGAACCATGGAGCCACAGCTCTGACCTGATGTCTGGGAGCCAGGGGGAGGGGCAGTGCACCCAGGACCCCAGGTGGGGGTGTGGTACCCAAGGCATCGGGCTGGTGGAGTGCTGTGGCCTCTGGCTCTTCGACGACAGCTGCATTAGTCTGCTAGGGCTGCCATGACAAAGCACTACAGACTGGGGGCTTAAACAAGGGGCATTTATTTTCTCACCGACCTAGAGACTGGAAGTCCAGGATGGAGGTGCCATGAGGGTCGGTGTCTGCTGAGTCTCTCTCCTTGGCTCATAGATGACTGTCCTCTCCCTGTGTCCTCACGCGGTCCTATCCCCTTGTGAGATGACTCTTGCTGTCTCTGTGTGTCCAAATTTCCTCTTCTGAAAAGGGCACCGGTCAGAGCGGATAAGGGCTCACCCTAACGACCTCGTTTCACCTTAGCTACCTCTTTAAAACCCTGTCTCCAAAAACAGTGACATTCTGAGGTGCCGGGGTTAGGACTTCAATGCACGCGCTTGGGAGGCAGGGCACGATTCAGCCCGTAGCGGTGGCCGAGGCCTGCTACCATCTATGTCGTTGGCGTGGTGTCTACACACCTGTAGAGGGCACGTGAACTTCGCCAAAAGCACTCTCAAATTCAAATGTGATTATCGTCACCTTTCTACTTATCTGGTCTTGATGCGTTCCTGGGGGGTCTTCTACTCCCCGTCCCTCCACGGCCACAGAGGGCAAGTGTCCAGGGGGCGTCGGACAATTCCAATTCCATGAGGTCCGTCACTTCCAGATTGCTGGGCACCCTCGGATCACAATTACTGGCTGGTGAAAATGGCATTTCAGGTACAAAGCCCTATTAATTTGGTTTATTTTTTTTAAATTTCCCTGAGAGGATTTTCGACCACTGTCAGCAAGCGTGAGGTGTGTTCCCACGAGAAGCCCCCTGACTTTGTAGGGTGGTGGGATTTTTCAGCTGTCGCGTCCTTAGTTACGGTTCCCTCAAAAGGGCTGTGGTTACTCAGCCACCCCGGGTCTCGTCCTCGTGAAAGCAGATGGGACAGAGTGAGCAGCTGACGGTGGAGACAAGGGGTTTCATTGCCTTAGTCTCCTGAAGGGCCTCTGGGTCCCCAGAGGAGCTCCATGTGATCTGCCCAGTTTTGGGGTTCCATCATTAACTCCTCACCATGGCGTTTTTGCCCCCCATGCAATGACTGTTTCTGAAGAACGTGTCAGGCCACAGTCTCACTTTGAGGCCTACAAGAAACAGCTCCTCATCTCCCCTCCTGCGCTGGCATCGGCGAATTCGATAAAGGCACCTTTATAGGCACTAATTATGGCCACGGACTCCATGCTGCGTTTATATGCCCGTCTTCTGAGCTAGCTCTGGTTAACGTCCTAGGAGAAACCTCGTAACAAATTAACGTTTATATGGGCCCGTTAATCTTCAAAGCATTTCACTGGCTTTAGTCAGTCCCAATGACTCCCTTGTTCAGGTAATAATAAGCCTTTTTGGTCTCGTATTCGTTCCCCTTCTACTTCTGCATTTTTGTAGATGGAAGAAAAAACAAACACAGAGAAACGAAACGCTCTGTAGGACCCCTCCATCAGCGTCGGGCTGGGGTTTGGATGGGCGGCGTTCCAGGCTGTGATTCCCCGTCCTGAGCGATCCACGCTCCCCCACTCCCCGTGTGCAGGCTCGCCGTGGGGACGCTCGAAGCCACGTCGGATGCCCAAACACGCACTCCCTGCTGGGCCGGAAAGGTCAATGAAATAGTGGTTTAAGCTTTTTCCGTGGATTTCGATGTCACGTTGGGAAAGGAATTAGCAAGAATAGTGACAGGAAAGGCCTGTGAAGAACAGTGGGATGCAGCTGCTCCCTGGAAGAGGCAGGGAGGGCAGGTGGCCGGTGACTGACCTTCGTGCAGTTTTGTTTCATAGGAAACTCCTGGGAAAGAGCTGGACGGTCAGCATCATCACCTGACCGCTCCTGACGCCCACTCCCTCTGAGCCTCTGTGTGGGGAGGTTTGGACCCGGACTTGGAGGGGCACGTAGCCCTCATGAAAACAAACAAACGGATCCCTGCAGACTCCAATCTTCTGCTTGTTTT
>NW_011889051.1:1259990-1269403 GCF_000151845.1 Pteropus vampyrus
CCCGCCTCTCTCGATGGCCACTCGGTTGAGTTGATGTCTGGATCCCAGATGTGTTCAGAGCAGCGCTCGGCGACCACGGAGGGAGAGGGCACGGAGGGGAGGGGACGGAGGGGAGGGGACGGGGCGAGCAGGGAGCCGGCTCTCCACGGGCCGGGAGGAGAGGCACGTGGTCTGACTCGAGTGGGTCACAGAGCCGCTGAGAAATCGTCTCCAGCTGCGTTCATCACACGGGACGGGAGAGGAGAAGGCACCCTGCCCATTCCTCCACCCCCAGACCAAGAAGGTCGTTCTGATGGGGTTTGGGTAAGAAGAAAGGATTCGAGGACGAAGGTTACCTTGGTGAGCCCTTGGAGAGAGTTGTCAGAGCAATTAGGAAATGAAAACTAACTTTGAACACCACGACGTGCATTATTATTCCGAAACAGTTTGATATGAAACTGGAGATGTTCACCTGAGCTCTTTAGTTCAGGAATTATTTGCTACACAATTTAAACTCCACGTGTGTCCCCTTTGCCAACCTGTCTCATAGTGTTCCCGCCCCGTGGGGGTTCGACCAGCCTCCCAGCTTAGAGGGAAGATGGAGCGAGGACAGATGTTGAAGAAGGGCCATGATCTCAAAACACGCTTCGCTAATTGTCACATGGAGGGAGGGGGTGTCACACAAATCACATAACTCTTGGTTACATTTAAATTTCATAATTTTTGCAGTATAAGTATGTCCCAAATATTGCTTGGGATGAACTTATACTAAAAAATGATTTGCTGTCTATCTGAAATTCAGATTTAACCGAATGTCCTGTATTTTTTTCCTGTTAAGTTTTTAAAATTTATTTTTTATTTATAGTCAACATACTATATTCTGTTAGTTTCGTATGTATAACATAGTGCTTATCATTTATATATCTCACAAAATGATCACCCCGATAAGTCTAGTACCCATCCGACACCCTCCAGAGTCATTACAATATTATTAATTATATTCCCTATGTTGTATTTTATATCGCTGCGACTATTTTCGTAACTGGCAATTTGAACTTAATCTCTTACAACTTTTTGGGCCTCCTGTATCTTTACATGCTAAATCTGGTGACCCTTCTGGGGGAGACTTTTAAAAACAGACTCAACTGGACATCATTCTCTTCCTGCCCAAAGCCCCCGTGTCTATATGTGGGTGTCTGTGAAAACACGAAATGTAGCCTATTGTCACAGGACTGTACAGTATGAAAGGCGACATCTTCCAGCAACGAGCAGCTCTGGCAGGCATTGTGGGCAGGGTACGTTGGCAGAAAAGGGGCATTCTTCATTTTCTACCTTAGACGGACAGGGCACCCGTTAGAAACAGAAGAAAGGAGGCCTGCGTGTATGCTTAGCGAGGACGGCCCACGTACGTGACTGTTGTGGGCTGAACCCTGTCCCCTCAAAGGTATGCCGAAGTCCTGAGCCCTGGTGGATCAGAATGTGGCCTTGCTTGGAAATAGGGCCTTTGCAGATGTAGTTAGTTTAGACGAGGTCATACTGAATTTGGGAAGAAGAGATGCAGAGCCACGGGGGAAGACCCTGTGAAGACAGAGGCAGCGATGGGGGCGATGTGTCTACAGGCCGAGGAACGCCAAGGACTGTTGGCAACACTGAAAGCCGAGAGAGAGGTGGGGACGGACCTTCCCTCACAGCCCTCAGAGGGAACCACCCCACTGGCGCCTTGAAGCTGGACTTCTGGTCTCCAGAACTGTGAGACGATCAAGGCCTGATACATACCTATGGTTTAAGCCACCCAGTGTGCGTCCTTCGTTACGGCAGCCCCAGGAGACTAATGGAGTGACCTTCAGTCGATCTCAGACGAAAGGACTGAGAGCTCCCTGCAATGAATCCCAAGTGCCGAAGTCAAGGAAGAAACTTTCCAACACCCAGAGGAGCGGAAATCGCACACACAGGGTGTATAACGTCATAATGTCCACCAGGATTAGTGGACTCAGATACAAAAACAAGCAGAGGATCTGGCCAGCCCCGGGCAAGCCATTCCCCACGCTGGCAGGCTTGGTGACACCAGAAATACACTGTCAGATATTGCTTACTTATGTGTGTGGACTTGTGAGCATGTGCGTGAGTGTGTGTGTGTGTGTGTGTGTGTGTGTGTGTGTGTGTGTAGATGGTCTATGGTACATTGTCTATTTACTACACTCTGCATCGTGCCTTCACTGCTGTGGTCAAGTCATCTTTTGATTGCCATTATGAAGTCCCAACTTCTGGGTAAGAGGACACCTCCGCCCCCTCAGAAAATGTGGCTTTCACATGCGTCCTCCTGCTTGGGGGGACGTGTGCCCCACGCCACCTACAACCCCATCAGTTGCTGTGTGTCCTGAGAACACGAAGTGATTTTAACGTGACCTAATACGGACACACATTTAAAACAGCAGGTGTGCTATCCATCGCTTAGAATTACGTACTACGTCTGTCGTAATCAGCAAATTCTATCTCATTCAGCTGGCGCACAAGCAATACCGGCGATGAGTGTGAGGTCTCAATCCTTAAGTCAAACAGCGCATGTTATTCATTGCCTACTATGTGCAAAGCCTGGTGACACCAGGCTCAGGTGTCCTGGGTATATAGGGGTCTTGGGGACTTGGGGTGACTTTTATGGAAGGCTCGGTTACTTTGATATGGGTTGCAGAGGGGCTTGGCTTTCTGCTCTCAGACGTTCGCTTACAGCCCGGGGTTGGACCTCTGCCACCCGTTCCGTCCCCAGCATCCCCTTGGAAGGAGACCGTTCCCTAGAGTCAGTTTACTTGTCCTGAGGTTTGCACCCTGCGTTTTGGATTCTCGCCCCCTCGGTTCTGCTCCTACGCTTCCCTTGGCTCCGGTGCCCTTTCTTTCTCCCGTTTCTCTCCTCCACCGAGCTCATCGTCTCTTTTAGGAGGTCACCTCTTCCAGGAAGCCCCCCGGAGTCACTCCTTGTCTTCCTCCTTCCTCATTTGTATCCATCGGGGTACATCGTCTTTGGGTTCACAGCGAAATACTGCTTGGCACGGTGTCTGATTTCGCCGAGACCCTTTATAATCTCTGTTTCCGAGGCCTCGGTTTCGTTCCACGCGTGAGCGGGCCCTTGGCACGTGACACGAATCCTCCCACGCTGTTTTAAAATAAGCTTTACGACATCCTCGTGAGCTACGGAGGAAATTAACGGAGGGAAAATGACAAAGCCACCCGAAGCAGTCACCCTGCTTATCACAGGGGCCGCGCCCCATTTCCCCCATAATTAGATTAGTCATGACGCAGCCAGCTAATTGTTGGCCCCGCCCTCCGGGGACTCCACGCTATCTGCGAACACATACTCACCGCCGCAGGACAGATGTCGGGCGCGGCCGGCTTCCCACACAAACATCTGCTCTGCTGTTCCGAGCCCGTCACGAGACCAGCAAGGGACGGGTTCCTGGGCGAGGTGCTCTGTGCCATGTTTCTGAGCGCGGGCCTGGGCTCCTCACGCCGTTTGAATCGTCAAGTACCCAGACGGTGTTCCCTTATTCCTGGGGCTAAGACAGGTCTAAGACCCAAAGAGCTCTTGCCGCTGACACAAAGATGCTGATTTTTCTTTGGAGCATCTACATCTTTTTTCTTCTTTTTTTGAACGGATGAGCGAATCACAGTGAGAACCAGGAGACTCTCGCACATGCAGAGGGCTCCTGGCTCTCATCATAAACGTCTTCAGGGGTTTACTAGGACACCTGGTGTCCCGACCCAGCCACCTCCTGGTCCAAGCACTTGCCCTGTGGCCGGGCAGGGGGCCCGGCCCAGCCGGGGACTGTGGGTGCAGCCTGTGGCGGCGGTTAATTTTTTTAGAGCGCATAATAATTTGCAGATGTTGGCAGTAACCGGCGAAGCCAGAGCAAAGTTCCAAATGCCAAACCACAAATATATATCATTTTTACTGTCTGATTCCTGGAAATGAGACAGCGTCAGAGTGAAACAATTCGCAGAGGTGAATACGCCCGTTCCCTTTAGGCCGTGGACCAGTGCGGACCTGCTGGAAACAGCCGGCTGTGTATCAATTGTGCATCGCTCTACGAAATGGAGAGAAATCTATTTGCTTCAGGTTAGGGCCGTAGGAAGGTCACCTGTCTTCTTCATGTGACAGTATACCTTTCTAAAGTTCTAACTGCTCAGAGCTTACCTTGAAAGAGGCGCTCATGTAGGTTCCGAATGTCTGGATCAGCAGAGCTTAACCTGCCTGCTGCCACAGCCCCCTTCGGCAGCTGGCGAGCCTTATGGATTTCTTCTCAGAATAAGGATTTAAGATGCATGAAATAAATTACGTAGGATTACAAAGAAGACCATTATATCGAAGCACGGTTACCAAACTATTATGAAAACCAGACCCGTGTGTGGTAACCCGACTGCTTCTTTATTAATACATTAAAAATAAGACTGACCCGTCTGTCTAATAACTACCATGATTTCAGAGTAGAGATAAGTGTGGAAGGTATTTAAGATACTCACAACTGAAACGAGATACGAAAAATATCTTATTTCTACAATCACGGGTTCAGCTAAGTCTCTGGGCGTCGCTGCCTGGGCTCCAACGTAATTGTTCCGTGAGGAAAAATTGGAAATAAGATGGAATTTGATTCCCATGCAATTCCTGGGCTGCTGCCCTTCTAGCCCTGGTTAAGCCTCCGTGTCCAGGCTCGCTGGCCCAGCCGCCTGCGTGCAGACCCTTGCATGGCCGCGGCAGCAAAAGCCTCCTAGTCGGATGGGGTCCTTAGGATGAGGCTAGAAATTGAACCCATTTCAAGGAGTCAAATCAAATTAAACATGTGGTTTTTTTTTTTTCTCTGAGCCTCAACCTAGGGAACGAGTCCACTCAATCCTAAGTCGTTTTTCCAAAGAAGCAAGACACCCAATAGTGAAGTCTGGCTTTCGGCAAGGCACACGGTGGCACCTGCGCTCATTTTCTGGGTCCACCATGACGAAGCACCGCACACTACGGGCTTAAAACAACAGACATTTATTCTCCCACAGTCTGGAGGCCCGAAGTCCCAGATCCAGGCGTCGACTGGCTCCCGCCCCTGCCGAAGTCTCCCGGGAAGGGCCCCTCCTGCCTCTCCATCTGCTGGTGGCCTGGTGCTCCCTGTATTATGCCCGCCTCACTTCAGTCTCTGCCTCTGTCTCCCCGTGGCTTTCTCCTGCACATCCTTTCAGAGGATGCATCTCAACCCACTACAGCGCCTGAGTCAGAATAAATCGAAGAGTGAAGCCAGCAGGTATGCGGAAACCGGGCGGGTGGAGCGGCGGAAACTCGCCTCGTCTATCCCCCGACCCCCCACAACTGGCCTGCAGCGGAACCCTACAGACGAGCTTTCTGGAACCTACTGTGTGCCAGACACCGAGTCCGAGGCTCCCAGGAGTCGTGTCTCTAAATCCTCATCACCACGTGGTGAGTTCGGGCTATTTATGCCCATTTTACAGACGAGCAAATCGAGGCCCATTGCATTAACGTGCTCTAAGTCGACAAGCCGGTGCTGGCATGAGGCCTGGAACCCAGACGGCCGCGTTCGGGGCCCTCATCGGCTGCCCCTCGGGGCCTTCCTATGCCACCCAGGACCGAGCCACTCAACCACGTGTGCCTATTTAAATTTAAAATCGTTAAAATGGAACAACGTCTAACATCCGGTTCCCGCACCTTGGTGGTGGCGAGTGGCCACTCTCCGTCTGCACAGGGGGGCGGGCGGCTCCGGGCCCTGCTCACACCGATTTATAATAAAACCTGCATTAATGGCGTAACCGCTAACCAGAATCCTCAGTTACCTGGACATTTTTTTCGACAAATAATTTCATGGAAAGAAGCAAATGAGACCAGTGGAAGAGGTTTTTAAAATCCAACCACGGTGAGTGATTGAGTGTGGCCTCGGCCCCGGGGTCACCGTGGAGCCGAGGCCTCAGGGCACAGACCGCCTCATGCAGAAAAGCGAGAGCAGATTATGTCAGGCCCCTGCACTGACGGGGTGAGAAGGCGGACTGACCGGGGTTTCCTCCACAAACGCCCAGAGTTTGCGATGGTCCTGAACTAGCAACATGCACTTCAGCGCTTCGCTTTTGGAGAATTCCACCTGACTGAGCGTCGCTTGTGTTCACATTGGTGGGAAGGAGACCCGCTGGTCACCGGACCACCCAGTTCCGACGTTTTCCTGCATCTAGGAGATTCCTTTAATGGTGAATTTTTTTTTTAAATAATGGTGCTAGCGAAAATAAACCAAAAATGGAGGTCGATAGTTTGTGCTCCAACCACGACAGCCTGAGCAGGCTCGTTGCAGGGGAGGTGGCAGCTGGTGCAAGGAGGGGCTGCAGGGGACACCAGTGGTCCAGGACACAAGTGGCCTGTGACCGCACACTTGAAAGGGGACAGCACCGTGGCCCCCGCTCGGGGCGCTTCGCGCTTTGAGGCGGGGCGGGGCCGTCACGACCTTTGCCCTTTGTGAGTGGGCTCAAGATGGAGGAGAGAAGCTGCTGACTTGGCGCATCCTCGGTCCAGGCAGAAACAGCTGGGGAAACTCAGGAAGCATGTGAGCAAGGCCCAAGACTGGCCCAAGGCCGAGCATGCCGGTCACAGGATGGAGGGGTGGCTGGCGACCAGCCAGAGCTGCTGTCCGCTGTGGGAGGGGTGTCCCAGAGCCACGAGGCAGCAGTGGGTGGGCCGGGGGCAACTCTGGGTGCTTTCTTGACGCTTTTATGCCGGAGTTCCTTGTCGAGCCCTGGGTGGCTGGCTCACTGCGAAGCTGCTGCTTTGGGTTTATATCTTGGTATGAACCAGACTGTCACATGAGTGGCAGTTTCTTAGGGGAGAGCCCATCTGGGGTCCGTAGCTCCTGTGAAGGGCTGGGGACTCTGGAGGCCTGGGGACATCTTTCCTGCCTGGACGCCCTTTGTCTCATGGCCACGTTTTTCTGAAAAGGCGAGGATGCGCCTGTGGACCCTCAGCCGTCCCTGGTTCCTCTGACGGGGTGTGGCTGAGACTCAGAGGCCTGAGGACGCTCGCATTTCCCCCCTGTGAACACCCCCTCAGTCCAACGAACCCCGGGAGGGAAGGTTCTAGGAAAGGAGAGTTAGCAGTGAACCAAACGAGGGTTTGCCGAAATGCCAATGAGTGCTTCGTGGGGCGGGCGAGGTGAGAACCCCGAACCCACACCCCGCACCCCCCACCCCAGATCATCTGCGTCACTGGGCCAGATTCGCAAGCAGAGCCTGCTGCCAGAGGAAGGAGGTGCTTTCTGCAGGATGCGCCCAGCTGGGCGGATCTCAGCCTTCCATCACCCAGACACCCAGACACGTGGAAGACGGGCAGAGGTGTCCCTCTGTGCCCTTGGACGAGGCCCCTGTCGCCTTTCCCATCCATGTCCTGCACTCAGTGTGGCTCCTCATGCTGGGTGCACAGCTGGTCCAAAAAACACTGCCCCAGGCCGGGCCCCCTGTGTCTGTGCAGTCACAGAGAGGTTCTGCTTCGCCCACCAGGAACCAGGAATTTGGCGCCCGATTCTAGATTCTTCTTTAACTGTCTTTCTATTCTTCCTGCATGTCTTCGGTAATTTAGGGGTCTGCTAGTGTTCACCAGGTTTGCTGTGGCTATGGGGGCAGAAGGCTTGCAGTCTAAGAAGGCTTCTTACAGGAGGTAAAACGTTTCTCTCTATAATGGCTGAATGCCAAGGTTAAGGACACACAGGCACAATTAGCTGGAGGAATGTGGCAAGAAGACACACAGGAAAGTGAGGAGCTGGAGGTGAAGGCTGGCGGGGGATTATCCGAGCCCCTTGGCTGGCTGCCCCCGGGGGTGGCCATGACACTGTGGGAACAGCCTTGATGGAAGCCAACCTTTGGGCTATGAAATGCAATTTTGAAAAGATAAGTACACCATAACGCTGCTCAAATTTATTTACGAGCTTGTAAACCTGCCCCCTCGCCCTGATGGCGGCCGTGGGGTCAGCTCTGCTCGCTGTAGATGTAAATGAAAGTTTGTTTTTTTTTTTTGCAAGAAACATCTCCATCAGTTACATACATGGTTGTGCCCATGGTGGTCTTCTGGTTTATTTGGTTGGGGGGCAGTGGACTTGTCTCCATCTCTAGGAGAAGTCAAGGAAGCCTCAGAGAGGCACAGGGAAAGGTGACTTGGCCCCCTGGGTACCGAGTCCCCCAGAAGGCCCCCCACCGGGCGAGTGGTCACACTGCTTGATGAAGTCAAAGCTCGTTCTCAAATGTTGGCGTCCACCCGGTTCATCTGAGGAGCCTGGATAAGTGCAGATTCCCGGCCCACGTCTGGGGGTTTGGCTCGGCGGACCTCGGACCTGTTTCTCATGAACGCCGCCAGGTGGTCTGGGGATAGCTAGGATCCTTCTCATCCCCCTGGGGTTCGGTGGGCGGGTCTGCTTCCCTCCCCCTCACTTCTCTCTAAGATTGGTTTTCTGGTCTCATGTGTTACCAATCTATTAAATACTTGAGCAGTCTCCTGTCCTGGTGGACGGAACAGCCTGTGGGGGAGAGGGCTCCAGAGCAGGCAGAAGGGACCCTGGACTGACAGCAGCTGTAAAGGACCTGGGCTTTGCACTCAGGCTCAGATCTTTGAAGAAGCCGATTCTAGGCGCTCTGTTTTCTCTTGTGTAAATGACGCCCACGCCCACCCTGCCGAGCTCACAGCGTCACTTAGCAGCAGAAAAGAAAGCATAGAAGTCCTTTGAGAAACGTGAGGCCTAATGCAATGGATGGTGGTATTGGGGCAAGGTGACCAAGTGAGTCTGGCATGGCTCGAGGTCATAGGTCAAGCGACCAAAGCCTGGGTTTGCCCGGGGCAGGCGTGGTTCACAGCAGTGACCCTTCGACTTCAAGACTGATGAGAGATGAGCCCTGAGCCCTGGGGCCTTGGGCAAACCACTGAATCTCTCTAAGTCTTCGTTTCTTTCTCTGTAAAACAGAGATCATGACACAGGCATTGACACATGTCCTGTGAACGTCGACAGAGATCCCGACAGAGAGCTCTCTGTGGACTGGAAGAGAGATCGTTACTGTTAAATCCAGAGGGTGTGGAATTGAGAGAAATCATTTCGTGTAAGCGCTGGCATCTGCTTCTTTGCCCAGATCCCCGCTTTGACCCCTTCCTCCTCTGTCCCAAGAGACCACCCCGTCCCCTCCCCAGGCCCCAGTTACCTTTTCTAAGAAACAGAGGGACCCGAGTCTGGGTTCCTGAGCCGCCTCCCAGGGTTGACATTCTATGATTTCATGACTCTTAAGCATGTTTGGCCTGCTGGTCTTGGTTGGTTGTTTTCTTAAGAAGAAAGAGAGCCAGACAATCTAAACACGAAACACGACCCAGCAGCGAATTACATGGACTCCGAAAAAGCATTAAGCGGAATGGTTACGTCTAACATCCAGCCTGC
>NW_011889051.1:1270683-1272060 GCF_000151845.1 Pteropus vampyrus
AGACCAACAACTTTGGGAAAACCGTTTCTGCGGCTAAAGCGCCGGCCACGTGCTTGGCCCCGGCTCACGTCTCCCTTGGCAGTGACCGGCTCTCCTCCCTGCCATCTCCACTGCCCCTCTTTGCTCATTTCCTGTCCTCAATCCCTAGGATGACGCCCTAGGGCTGCGATTTCACGCCTTCTTTTATACCGACCTGTGTCTTCAGATTCTTTTATACCCCAATCAGCCGCATCAAGATATTTTGCTAAACAGAGACAGCCATTTTCCCGAGAAGATCTTCTGATGACATCCAGATAACACGTTTTCAGAAATGCCTACAGTGTGCGTGGGCTCCGTGGCGGGAAGTTAAAGTCATGTTTATTTGTCTGGTCAACATGTATCGAGTATCTGATCTCGGACAGTAAGGTGACCAGGCCCGCACTCACTGTGCCCAACGAGCTTTGAGTCTCATAAGAGAGAATACTCGGCGAGTACCGTTGCTCCACGAAGCAGAGTATGGGTCGTGCCGACAGCCAGACGAAGCAAGGACGTTGACGATTCCAACGGGGGTGTCAGGGAAGACGTCGCTAGAAAAAATAGCCTTTAGTGAGACCTATGAGAGGTTGGAAATATAGACATGGGGGCGGGGCTGAGACCCCCAGGAGGAGTCCACAGCATCATTCGAGGCTCAGAGGCAGTGCTGGCAATGAAAGAAACAGGGACTTCCGGTTTCTGGTCCGACACGTGAGAAGCTTGGAAATCGTCACTCCCATCCAGAGAACCGGAAGAAAGCTCAACAGATCGAGAGCCGGCGAACATGAGAGGACCGAGGTCACAGGGCAGACGAGTGCCTCCGGAATGGGAGCGACAGACAGGCAGATGCAGAGAGGCACATCCCTGGGAATCAGAGGGTTCCTTCGACCTGTCCGACATGTCTGGCTGTCAATACAAACATTTTCAGGCATGCTACCAGGAAAAAACCAGAAATTCGAAGGGGAAGAACAAGCATCCGAAGCAACTCGGACGTGGCAGAGGTGCTGGAATGATGAGGTTGGCAATTTAAAACCTCCGTGAATGTGCCAGGGACTCTAGTGCACACAGTGGAAGGGACGGGAGCCCAGGGGACGGTCCCTGCATGCAGCCAGGTCTGCGGAGGGCCCGAGCACAGGTGTGTGGGAGCACGGCCCTCCCGGGAGGCCCCTCTCTGTGTGCCCAGCGGGTCACCATCCTCCGCTCTTGTCCTCATGTGCTGGGCTCTCCTAAGCCATGATTCTGGCTCCTTGGCTGGCAGCCCCAGTGCCCGGGGAAGCAAAGACAGCAACAACGTGCAAAGGACCTGCCGGCCTGGCCTGAGCGAGGTCAGGATTCAGCGGAAGTCTGGCTTCCTGGAGTCAAGGA
>NW_011889051.1:1274000-1276201 GCF_000151845.1 Pteropus vampyrus
ATACCTTTCGACAGAAGTGGCAGGGGAGGCGCATTCCGGCCGAGTGGCTTGCCCGAGGTCGCACGGTTCTGAGCGGTGAAGCTGGGAGCGGTGTGCTCACCTCTTTGCCACGCCCCCTTTCGTAAGGTGAGCACCCACTGAGGTCTGTACCAGGTGAGCCGTACCTGGTACGGAGCTGACACCTGTTCATTTTCTCAGAGTACGCGGAGACCTTCTGCAGCCCAGGCCCCGGCACAAAGCGGGTTCTCCAAAGGGTGCTCGATGCCAGCCTTTTCGGCGTTCCCGCGGTGTGGGCGTCACAGAGCGGGGGTGGGGTGGTGTGGGCTGCAGGAAAGAGCACGGTGCTTCCTAGAGAGCGGCTTCCAGTGTCTGTGTGTGCATGAAACGGGCGTCGGGGCGTTCCTGCCGTCCACACGGTGAGCAAGGACACTCCTCGGGCGTGACTGACCCTGACACTTAGGGCCGTTTCTTCATTTCTGTTTGCAAACAGACTCTGGCCGAGTCAGGTCCTGCTTTATAAGATCTGTGAAGAGACTATGACGAAGCTATGGAGGGGAACGAATTAGAAATTGGGAGAGTAAATGACACAAAAATCCCAGATCGGAGTTCTGATCGGACTTCTCTTTTGGATAATCCTTTGAGAGAGACACGGAGGGACCCTGGGGAGCACGATGTAAGAGAAAAATGTTTCCGAAATCGACGCGACCTCTATTATTCAAATGAAAGGGACCCGCCGGTGCCATCATCCATCCCTGGCACTAACCAGAAGCCTCCAGGTCTGGACACGTGGCCCATTTGTTAAGGGCTATTCAGAGTCCCTGTCTTGCCTTCCTTGTCCATGTGGGGCATGGTCAAGGCTGACCCCAGAGGAAGCCCACCTTGGGAAGACACCCGGGATGAAGTTGGTTTGAGAGCTTCACCTGGCCTCCCAGCACCTGAAAAGGTTCAGAACAGATGAGTAGGTGCTATGGGTCTTCCCCTTTGCTTCTGAAGTAGGTGTGTGGATGAACCTGTGGGTGGGTGATCCAGCAGGCAGACCTCGGGCTGCCCAGGAAGGTCGCTGTTGGCTGTACGACCTCCCATGGGTCACTGGACCTCTCTAAACCTCAGTCTTTTCATCCACGAAAAGAGATCGTAACTGTGGCCCCAGCCTATGCGACTGGTTTTTATTGGAATAAAGTAATGCCGAGCTTATACTTTTGGTAGATGGTTGGGGATACTGAAATCACCAGCTCGGCTTGGCTCATTTTTTCCCTAAGGTGACATCACGGTTGCAGATGGCCTTAGAGAACGTATTCTCTGTAAACCAGGCAGACACTAGAGGGCTGAGCCCAACGGCACTTGCCCGGCTCACTCCTTGCTCCGGCAGAGGTGGCCCCATCTGCCTTCTGTCCTGCCCTTCTTGCTCAGCCTGAGATCTGAGCCTGTTAAACCGCAGCGATCGGAGGGCTGGTTTTACGGGGAGGCTCAGATTGCCGGCTCACGCACCTGGGTAATTACAGTGGGGTGGAAGCTGGCGGTTGGTCTTTATGAGAGTTTATAGTTCTGGAATCAGCTGTGGCTCTCTTTTCTTTATCAAATACCCTGGGCCA
This sequence comes from Pteropus vampyrus, assembly GCF_000151845.1. NCBI lineage: Eukaryota > Metazoa > Chordata > Mammalia > Chiroptera > Pteropodidae > Pteropus > Pteropus vampyrus. The sequence goes on from NW_011889051.1 coordinate 1,275,593, forward strand.
GGCCGGGGTCCTCCGCTTGGCACTGCTGACATTCTGGGCCACATCATGCCTCGTCGTGGGGGCCACCTGAGTGTCTCAGGATGTTGAGCAGCATCCCCTGGCTCTACCCAGTAGAGGTGACCGGGAGCTACCCCTCCCCGCCTTGTGAATACCCAGAGTGTCTCCAGGCTGGGGTGGGACAAAGGACAGGAGAGCGAGACTCTGGAGGACCTCTTACATTTTCCTTCTTGATTCTTCTTGTGTCGCCCTGGCCCTGGCCCTGCTCTGGACCTGGCCAAATGCCTGAGGGACAAAGTCACCCCAGTTAAGAGCCACTGAGATGGGAGGCTTTCTCCCCGTGGGTGGCAAGGAAGAGGCAGCTGTGAGCCTTCCGAGGGCCCACAGATCTTTCCCAGCACCTCCCGACTCTTCAGGACACGGGACCTGGAAACTCAGGGGCATGGTGACCCGTCCGGGCTCGAGTGGATGTTTTGATAACCAGACTGCTGGGAAGTATCGACCTCCGTGTGGCCACGTCTGAGTGACAGTTCTGGAAGGGGCAACAAGGACCACTCTTTATTCTCGGTCTGGCCATCTGAGGGCGGGGTGACACTGCTGTTCCAGGTCACG
>NW_011889051.1:1278466-1280659 GCF_000151845.1 Pteropus vampyrus
CCCTCCGCCCAGGAAGAAGGGAATGGATGCCGGTGAGCACAGCCGACCTCCACCGCACCCGTGGAGACTAGGCAGGGCCGGAGGCCATTTGGCTGGCTGGGTTCGTTGAGCATGAGTCAACAAACATTTTCTAAAGGGCCAGGCAGTAAACATTTCTGGCTCTGTGGGCCGTAGGGCTCTGTCCCAACTACTCAACCCTGGAAGGCAGCCACAGACGGTGTGTAAATAAATGGACGTGGCTGTGTTCCAATAAAACTTTATTTACAAAAACGGGTGGACTCTGGCTTACAGTGGCCCAGACATCCCTGAGAAAGCCCAAATCATGTTTTTAATAAAAACATAACATTCCAAGAGAAGCCCCTTAGTCAGCCAGGCGACTGAGGCAGCTGGGAGGAGTGGGGACACCTGGAGAGGGTGTACAAATGTGCCAGAAGTGACTGCAGTCAGGATTCCAGCAACCGAGACGTCTAGTTTCTACCCGTGACCCACAGCTTCTCAGAGGACCTCAGTGCTTCCAATGACTTTTCAAAAGGGAAGCCGATATCTCACTGTCTTGCAGCTGTTAGTTTATTTAAAACGGCAAAACATATTTAAAAGCAGAGGAGAAAAAAATCGCAGCCGAAGCTCCTTAAGCAAAACCCATCGAACACGTAACCTGTCAGGGCCTCGTTTTCAAATATTTGGTGTTCTAAGAATGCCTTTGGAAGCTTCTTCAGGGAGAAGCCGAACTTAGAAATTTCTTCTTCCCTTCCTGCTGGCGAGGAAAGATAATGTGGCCTCTACCTTTCTGAGTTCTTGGCTGGGAGCTGCTGCGGTCAAAGATGAGCAAGAGAAAAAGGGAACAGACGTGTATTAACACGCGTACCTTGTGGGCACACGGGAGAGACCCAGAAAACGAGAGGGCCCGAACCCTCACCGTAAATACCAGCTCCAGCTACAGACAAAGAACGGTGTTGGCGGAGAGAGGCCAGTTCTGGGAGATGACCAGGAAAAGCACCGTGAACGAGAGCAAGGTCGGAACGCAGATTTTAGTCTCGTGATTCGGGGGTCACCCTTCCCTCCCTGGTAATGACGAGGGAGCCGGCCTTGGACGTGGACACCTCCTTTATAAACGTGAATTTTCCTTGCAAAAGGGCGGCGTATATTCTGTTTTCAGAGCATCTCCATCTGCATTTTCTCAAACGTTATCAGCTCAAACACTGCTTCTGGCAAAGGGGTCAATTCTGGGCTGGCATCTTCTGCTACCCTCACCCGCTGCTTCTGTGAACACCCAGTAAGCGCCGCTGTGAGCCGAGCCTCGTGCTGGGTGCGGGGCGTGGGAGGGCGTGACAGACGGGACAGTGTTCCTGTGGAGGTCACAGTGAGAACAACAAACGCGCAAACACGATGCGTTTAGATGCGTGGGAGGGCGGCGACGCGGAAAAGGGGACCGAGGATGAGCGTTTGGCGTCGTTGCTGGGGGCGGCGTCAGGGTCTGGGCGGACGCGGTCAGTCAGCGTCCAGCTGCGGGGAAGGTTCACGGAGGGAGCTGGGTGCTTTCAGACCTGTCAAAGGCCTGGGCCACCCCGCTGGCCTGCCGGGGGCTGGGCTGCTCTCAGGGAAGTGATGGGCAGCTGGATCCAGACATCTGGAAGCTTCCGGAGACGTCCCTGGACACCCGCACACCTGAGTTCAGGCGCCGCTGCCATGGTAGCTGCCTCGTGCTGCTCTCGCAGCGTGACCCCCAGATGCTCTGCAGGAACCCCCACGCTGCAGCTCACCCCCTCCGCATCTTGCGTTCGTGCCCCAAGTCGCTGGGACCTGCTTCTCCCCGAGTCCCAGCCCCGGGCGGTCGGGAACGTGGCCCTCGGCTCCCCAGAGGATTGGTTAGCTGGGGCTGCCGGAATTAAGTCCCGCGTGCTGGGCGGCTCGAACATCAGAAGTTCATGGTCTCATGATCGTGGAGGCTGGCAGTCCAACCCCGAGGCCCCTGCGGGGCCTGTCACTCCTGAGAGCTACAAAGGAGGACGTGTCCCACCCCCAGCGTCTGGTGGCCTGCCGGCTGTCTTCAGCGATCCTCTGCTGGCGGAAGCCTCGTCCCGAGGTCTGCCTTCATCGTCACGGGGCGTCCTCCCGGTGCGTGTGCCTGTTTCTGTGTCCGAGCCCTCCCTCTTTACCTGCATGTTGTCATATTCGATGAGGGCCCACCCCAAA
>NW_011889051.1:1283629-1284297 GCF_000151845.1 Pteropus vampyrus
CAAATCAAGGTGCTGGGGGCGCTGTGTGTTTGGAGGCTGTGTCCCAGAAGTCGGGGAGATCAAAGTGTCGGCAGAACCGTGCGCCCTGAAAGCTCTAGGGAGGTGCTTGCTTGCCTCTTCCATCGCCGGTGGCTCCGGGGGTTCCTTGGCGTGTGGCTGCATCGTTCCGTCTTCATGTGACCACCTCTGTTGTGTCTTCTCTCCTGTGTCTCGTGAGGGCACTTGCTGGGTGTAGGGCCCAACTTAAATCTAGGGTGATCTCGCCTTGCAATCACGAACTTCGTCACATCTGCAAAGACCCTCTTCCCAAGGGAGGTCCCATTCACAGGGTCAGCGGAGCAGGATGCGGACGCATCTTTTGGAGGACGTGTCAGCTGACCCATCCCAGCTGCCTCGCCTGGGGCAGCTTTGGCTGACCATCCCCCCTCAAAGCCCGCGGGGTGGTCCTGGGGAAGCGTCCCACACTCATTTTAACGTGAATCATCCTAAAGACCGTCAATGCCTCTGCAGAAACGAGACGTGGGTATACGCTCTGTTAATTCGAAGGCCGTTCAGCGTAGAGGTGCGGACCCTAGCTTAATCATCACCCAGGGCAGCGAAGCTGTTCCTGCTGAGATGTCTGCTTTGGAACGACATGCGTTGGAGGTTTCGGTGTAATTGCTTCTTCA
>NW_011889052.1:0-453 GCF_000151845.1 Pteropus vampyrus
CCAGGAGCCTGGCTGGGGCCAGGAAGGGCTGGGAGGGGCAGGGTGGGAGCCATCTGTAGCCTCCCTGGCCCTTCTGTACCCTACTGCTACTGAGCAAGGAAGGGGAGCCAAAGAGGCAGACCAGACCTCAGAGTCCTGGAGCATGAGGGCAGAGAGAGAAGGCCCAAGAGGCAAGGCCAAGGAGGGGTGGAGAACGGAGCCTGGGCAGGCAGGGACAGAGCTGAGGGAGGAGGGACGCACCCAGGAGATGCCCGAAGTGGCAGGTGCTAGGGGACGCGATAGGAAAGGGAGGACAAAGCCTTATCCTAGAAGTCTGCGGTGACACAGCCCTGAACTAGAGGGTCTGAGGGACATGGGGCCCGAGCTCTGAACCCCAAAGCTAGGCTGTCCCTGCTGTTGATCAGGGGGCGTGATCAGAAGGCTGGGCTGGAGTCAGATGTCAGCTCCAGTATC